>NW_027187314.1:6794035-6828287 GCF_028583685.1 Petaurus breviceps papuanus
GAGAGAGAGAGAGAGAGAGAGAGAGAGAGAGAGAGGAGACAGAGAGACAGAGAGACAGAGAGAGACAGAGAGAGACAGCGAGACAGAGAGACAGAGAGAGACAGAGACACAGAGACACAGAGAGACACAGAGAGAGAGAGAGAGAGAGAGAGAGAGAGAGAGAGAGAGAGATGTACTAACACCAGATAGAAATACTAACATTTTCCCAACAACTTTATATAACTTCAGATCGTAGTACAATGTGATTTCCAAAGAATAAAAATAACAAGGGACCAGAAAGAACAATCGAAAAACATGTTATATGGGCAAGCAGGCTAAAGCATATTATCACCAATTATTTAATCAAGAAATGGCATAAAAAGACCATCTGTCACATGTATAATGAGAAAAAGAGGTGTCAGTCCTGTAGCAAGAGCAAGGGATAACAGATGGACAACTTGAGTATATACTCAAAATATTAAAAGAAATAAGAGGAAGGACTCAGGCTTACTGAGATCATCTTCAAAGGCTTTACAGAAGAATGTAACCAAGAATAGCATGCGATGATGGATGAATCTTGAGGTACAGTGGTGGAGAAATATGAAAGCAAACTCTACATGCAAAAGTCATAGGAATTTACTGAACGAATAACCACATTTATTAAGAGCTTGCAATATGCCAAATTTGAGAATGCTAAATTTTGAGAATATAAGTAGAAAAAAGTCTCTGCTGTCAAGGAGATAATACTCAAATCAGGCGAGACAACATACATGACAAACTTCTGTAGTTCAATGATTCAGTCAATCAATATAAATATATATATATATAAATATATTAATTAAGACCCTATTATATGTCAAACACTCTGCTATCACCTGGTATATTAAAGATGGAAAGGGAAGAGAATGGAATAAACATTTATTAAGTGCCTACTATGTGTCAGACACTATGCTAAATGCTTTACAAATATCTCATTTGGCCCTCACAACAGTCTTGGGAGGGAGGTGTCATTATTATCCCCAATTTTTATACTTGAGCAGGCAGACAGAGGTCATATGACTTGCCCAGGTCACATAGCTAGAGAGTATTTGGGTGAGATTTGAACTGAGCTCTTCCTGACTCCCACACCTCTGCTCTATTCAATACATTGTCAAAAGGTCTAAGAATGATATGAAGCAGTCACTACTCTTAAGCAGTTTATATGCAGGGAGAGAGAGTATACATAAAAATAAGTATATCCAAAATACATATAATGTTTTCATTTTATTTTATTTTATGGAGAGGTCAGAAGACCTGTGAGAGATTAGGAAAGACTTCATGTAGATGCACAGTGTAGAAGAAAGCAAGATGCCAGTGTGGCCTGAGTGCAAATTAATCTGTTGATTTATACTATTCTATAAACTCCCCAAAGTAGCTTTAACAAATTCATTCAGTGTTATCTTGCTTTAAAATGTAGCTTTCAAATACAGCCTATTTAAATTTTTTCAGAATGACTAGATCTCTGAGTTGGAGGGGCCATCAGGTCAACATCTAAAACTAACCAAGAATCTTCTTGTTAATGGTTATGGCATTTAATCAATCTCCCTTTGATGGTTTTCAGGTCAGGGTGACTCTCCACTTACTGAGGCAGCTCATTCTACTTTTTATTAGTTCTAATCATCTTTTCTTATATTGAAATGAAATCTGCCTCTTGGCAACTTCAAACCTTTCCTCCTATATTTACCTTCTTGGGCCAAGCAAAGAAAGTCCGGTTTCTCTCCCAAATAACAGAGCTTTGCAATGGAAATTTGACAGACTACACAAATAGGAAGTAATATTATGAGGACTTCATTGAACAAATTGCTTATAGACTTACTAAGCATGCTGAGTTTGGGAGGTTCAGGTTCATCTTGATAGTTAAGGAGTCTCACAAAACACTACAGAAAATCCAGTCCAGTGGCAAACAAAGAAAGGCAATGAATTCAGAGAGCAGGACTTGGGGACAGTGAAGCCACCTGGAGCATGAGCTGGTTTCAACAGCAGCCAGCAATGCAGCTAATCTCTTAGGAGGCCACAGGGAAAGGAGGGTAGAACTAAGGGGTATGAGTGAAGATATATAAACTGTTCTGATCCATGGTACCCCATGGAAAATTAAATTATTCAGATCTCCTACAACTTTGACAGGGTGGGCATGGAGCCTGTTCCTAAGCATGTTTCTTCAGTAGTTTCTTTTCCAAAAGAGAAATACATAAAAAGTTGAAAAAATGGTTAACATTGACCTATCAAAATGAATATTTTTTAGTCCAGATTTTGAATAAAGTTTTAGTTTGTGATAGCTTCAGAAACAAGCCATTAAAATATTTAAAAAATCAGAACCTCTCCACTTTGTGCCAAAAATATCTTACAAAGATTGGAGTTAGACATCTCCTTAAAATAATTGGCTATATCAGCTTTACAGAGGAAAGCAGGAAGGGAAACAGATTTAATAACACCTTCATTGATCTCCTTGGAAATGAGATTGTTAATTTACAAATGAGTCTTCCTTTGCTGGGTATGCATAGATTAATGAATAAGTGCTTCTTCATAAAAATATTTCCTTAAAATGGTAATATTAAATTACTCTGGAGGACTCTGAGCAAATGGCAAGAAGCATAAATGGTATGTTCAAAAGACTATCATTGTTAAGTAGAAACCCAGTTGAGAAACATTTGGTACCATTTGCCATTTTGACAGTCATCACTCCTTAAGTAAAAAAGCTGTTGCTTAATTATCTTCCACAGATGCAAGTGGTGGATTAAACAAACTTTAGGAGTTAAAGCAAAGAAAAATTTGTTATTACCACACCAAACCAAATTTTGTGCTATTGGAAAAACACCCATTCACCAGAAATCTTTCAAGTCTAATAGCTTTTAAAGTCTGCAGTTGCACTATATTAAAAAGAAATGCGATAGCAACAAGAGTGAAAAAAATAAAAACAAAATAGGGCTTTATGATTAGAGGTGGGACAGTGGTAGGTGGAGCGGGAATGTTTAGTCTCCAACATTTTTTTCTTGAGACAATATAGCATAATGCCTCCTTTCTCCTCCTGTTAAATTTCATCCTTCATGCAGTTGCCAAAGATATATTCCTAATGGACAATCTTGATTGTGTCATTCTCCTGGTCTCTAAAAAACATTACCTCTTACCTATTACCACTGAAATCAATTAAAAACTCTAATGTTTTGTATATAAAGCCCATCACTATCTGACAGCAAACTCCAAATATTAAATACCACATTCCATATATACACTCTGCGGTATAGCGAAAACAGACTTATTGCTATTCCTCACAGATGACACTCCATCTTTTTCTATGACTTGGCATAGGCTGCCTTTCATGTCTGTAAAGCCCTCCTCAGTCATTTCTGCCTTTTGGCATGTATAGTTTTCCTTCCAATCTCACTTGATAGGCCTTTTATATGATGCCTTGCCTGATTCTTCTGGATTGTAAGGCCTTCCTTCTAACCACCACAATTTATTTTGTATGGGTTTTTTTTGCATATAATTATACTATTTTGTAGATATTTTGCCTATTATTTTATATTTACTTACATGTGTACATGTTGTCTTTCCAACAGAATACAAACTCCCTTAGGTCAATGACTGTTTTACTTTTCTCTTTGAATCTCCAGCACCTCTCACAGTAACTATTCGATGTTATTATTCTTATTGTTCAGTCATTCTCTTGTATCTCATGCTTTGTGACCCTCTGGACCATAGCACATGTCCATGGGGGTTCCTTGGCAAAGATACTGGAGTGGTTTGCCATTTTCTTCTCCGGAGGCAAGCAGAGGTTAAGTGACTTGCCCAGGGTCAAACAGCCAGTAAGTATCTGCAGCTGGGTTTAAATTCAAGTCCTACTATTCATAGTAGGTGATTAATTATGTCTGCCTATTGTTTATTTCATTGGGCTGGTTCTGCCACTAACCCATTGTGTGACTTCAAAAGGATCACAGAATTTTAGCGGTAGAAGTGATCTCAAGAAACATCTGTCTTTAATCCTGAATGTAATCTTCACTCTACCAAACTCTACCAAAGGGATCATCTCAACTTTGCTTAAATACCTCTCAAGATGGACCATATGCCATTTGGACAACTGTGGTTGTTTACAATCTTTTTTTTTTAATTTTTCCTGACATTAAGCCAAAATTGATCACTGTAAGGAAGGTGAAGTTTAGTGTATGTAAAGTGGACTTTTGCTATTATTTCTTAGAATTCAGTTTCCCAGGATAAATAGTCATAATAACCTCTTGTTCCCAGGTGTTAGATATGAGTTCCCATATCTATGATTCAAAATGTCTCCTCCACATTTGCACAGCGTTATATACTGATAAATAATATAAACATGCACTGAGACTGCGCAGTGAGATACAAGGATGGGGTGATGTAGACCTATGAGGATATTACTGGCAATGTGCCTTCTTTGTCTATTGCCCCTATAGAATAGGTGGCCATTGGTCAGTGAATGGGGAAACTTAGGGTTGAATGCAAAATGCTGTGTGTGCCTTGTTCGGCCTGCATCAAGGCTTGGGGGGAATGTGTGTTTGCCTCAACCAGTCCCCACTGAGGATTGATGGGATTTAGGGGATGCCCTAGTTGTGCCTATCTCGACTGACCCCATCGAGGCATAAGGGTAGTTGCCCCCCTTTCTCGCCGAACCCCATGAGAAGGATGATTAGGGAATGCTTTAGGAGTTTGTGCTCCCATTATTAGCATTCCTCTTCTGAGAAACCAGACTAGAATAAAGTAAGGTTATTAACCCCTTCTTAGTATCTTTGCTATCTGACCAGATCAAGAGTGAACCTGTTAGCAGCCCTCCTGTGTGCTTTTTATTTGTCTTACAACCACTTTGCAACTTTTATTCATTGTTTCTAATTCAGCTCTGTTATGGCAAATACAACAAATTCAATACTTCTTCCACATGAGAGCCCATAAAATATTTGAATATAGTATCATCTGCCTTTCTTTCTTCCATATCTTTTGTTCAGAATTTATTTATTTATTTATTTTTAGTTTCCAATATTTTTTTTCCACAAGATTTTGAGTCCCAAATATTTTCCCCATCTCTGCACTGCCCCCCACCCCAAGATGACAAGCATACCGATACCCCTTCCTCCAGTCTGTCTTCTTTTATATCCACTCCATCCCCCCTTTCCCTCTTACCTCTTACTTTTTTGTAGGGCAAGACGAATTTCTATACCCCATTGCTTGCATATCTTATTTCCCAGTTTCATGTAAAAACAAAGAGTTCCAGATTCTCTCCCTTCTTCCATCCTCAACCACCCCCATCGAGAAGACAAGGAATTCAATATAGGTTATACCTGTGTAGTTATGCAAAATATTTTCATAGTAGTCATGTTGTGAAAGACTAACTATATTTTCCTCCATCCTATCTTGTCCTCCATTTATTTTACCTTCCATATCTTGTCTTATGCAAGCTAAATATCCCCAGCTCCTTCAATTGTTCTTCATACAATAAAAATTGAAGATCCTTCATTATTCTGGTTTCCATCTGAAAAAAATCAGCTTACCTAAATCCCTTTTAAAATGTAGTACTTCAAACTAAGTACAATACTCCACATATGGCATTACTAGGGCAAAAGATAGAAGGACATCAAACTCTTTCCCCTGAATGCCTTGAATTCAGCCCAAGACTGCATTAGCATTTCACACTGTCAATTCATGTCAGTGACTCATATAGATCTCGTAGTCCATAGAAACATCAGGATCTTATTTAGATAAATCATTGTCTATTCATTCCTTTCCCATCATAAATTTGTGAAGCTGATATTTTGAAACCACACATAAATCTTTACCTTTATCTTTCTTAAATTTCATCTTATGAGATCCATCTCATAGCTATCCTGCCCAGAGCTTTTTGGGTCTTTCCTCTCAATGTATTTCCTCACTTGTCTTAAGTTCAGATTTGATGAACGTGCTATTTATGACTTTGTCCAAATCACTGTCAAAAAAGTTAAACAGGACAAGATCAAGAAAAGATCTCTTCCCTGGAGTCACTCTTCTAGGGACTTCCTGCTGAGCTAATATTGAACTTTGTATTATGCCAGTGAATCATGTCTTAATTCATCTAATTGCCCTATCATCTTGTCCATATCTATCCATATATTTTTTTTCTTTAAGCAATCAGGGTTAAGTAACTTGCTCAAGGTTACTCAGCCAGTTATTTCTGGGTGTGGTGCTGAGTGTCTGAGCCCGGGATTCGATCTCCAGGTCATCCCAACACTGGAGCCGGTGCTTTTACTCGGTGAGCCACCTGGCCACCCCTAAGCAATTGGGGTTAAGTAACTTGCTCAAGGTTACATGGCCAGGTGTTTCTGGTTGGGTGCTAAGTGTGAGCCCGGGATTCGATCTCCAGGTCGTTTTGACACTGGAGCCAGTGCTCTTACTTGCTGTGCTACCTGGCCGCCCCTCTATCCATATTTTCAACAAAAATAGCATGAGATATTTTGTCAAATGCTCAAATGTCGGCAAATTGGATCTCTAGTTCGTCTGATTAGTAGTTTAGTACAAATTGAGTAACCCTGTCAAAAAAGGAAATAGTTGTTCCATCATGTCTGACTCTTTGTGACCCCTTTTGAGGTTTTCTTGGCAAAGATACTAGAGTGGTTATGCCATTGCCTTCTCTAGATCATTTTGCAGATGAGAAAACCGAGGCAAACAGGGTTAAGTAGCTTGTTAGTAAGTCTAAGGTTGGATTTGAACTCAGGTCTTCCTGACTCTAGGCCTGGTGCTCTATCCATTGCACAACCTTAGTAACACTATCAAAAAAAAAAAAAGAAAAGAAAATAGCATTTGTTATTAATTAACCTGATTAAATGATGAAGCCATACTGACTCTATGCTTTTAGTGTTTCTTTTGGTGGCTATTCACTAATCCATCTCCTTAATGATACAATCCATAATTTCTTCAGTATAAATAACCTAGTCAATGGTCTATAGCTTTCACATTTTACCTTTTCTTCTTTTTTGAAAATCTACACATGATTTTTTTCTAGTTTGCTAATACCTCTCTCATCCTCCACTGTCTTTCAGATATTACTTACATGGCTCAGCAATAATAACCTCCAGTGTTTTTTTTTTATTCCAAAGATATAATTCACCCAATGATATGAATTAAATGAAAGCAACTAGGTACTCTTTTACTATCCCTTATCTTATGTATCATCTCCCGAAAAATAGCTTTCTATTTTGAATCTTTCATTTTCAAGAAGGACTAAGTCATTATCTTGGGTAGAAAAAAAAATCAGAAACAACAAAAATGAATAATTCTCTCCATCACTGTGTGTCTCTGTCTGTCTGTCTGTCTGTCTGTCTGTCTCTCTCCTCTTTTCAGCTCTTATCTTTGTATCCCTGTAATGGTAATGGGATTTGAAAATCTTATATACCCCTTGTATTGGCAAGCTAACAGGTACTTAGTACTTAGTTTCAAATTCATAATTGTGTCAGGTATGAAGACACAGAACTTGTGAATCACACAGTGGAATGAACTTGATGAAGTAGCAGGAATGGGCAGGGCAGGGAGGAACTAAGCTGAGGCCCAGGCCTAAGAGGGAATAGATTTTGAGAACAGAACTGATGGTGGCAGAACTTTTTCTGAGAGCCAGCCAGAACTTCTGCTGATGACTTCTGCTGAGAACTTCCAGGAACAAGAACTACTAGTAGCTGGAAGTGCTGGGAGCCGGACCTGCTGGAAGCAAGCAGTGTGGAGGCTAAGCAGCTACTGTGAGGAGAGGAGGGTCCTTCCTCAAGTGAATGAGTGAGGAAGATTTTTGCTTTAGGGAGACTGTTTTGTTTTGAAGGCTTGGGAATGTGGGTGTTCACTGCATTAACTATGTGTACCAACTTTGTGGCTACTGTAATGACTCTCACTTTCTGGTTTTGGGACTCAGCTTTCTGGTATTTGAATAAATGCTCTGGCTCTGTCCTCCATGTGCAGAGCCTGTTACATTTTGTGATGCACAACTACACCAGCATATTTATAGTTACCATGGACATTGTGAATATTGCATTGTTGTTAAAATCCCCAAGACAACTAGATGGCATAGTGGATAAAATACTGGGCCTGGAGTTAGGAATGTATGAGTTTAAGTCTGGCCTCAAAAACTTACAGATAGGGGCAGCCAGGGAGCACAGCAAGTAAGAGCACCAGTCCCAGTATCGGGATGACCTGGGGATCGAACCCAGGCTCAGATACTTAGCACCACACCCAGAAATAACTGGCCATGTAACCTTGAGCAAGTTACTTAACTTGCTTAAAAACTTGCTTAACTTACTTAAATTGCTTAAAAACAAACAAAAAAAACCTTAAAGATGTACGACCCTGGATAAGGCATGGAATCTCTGTTTCAGTTTGCTTAAATGTAAAAAAATGGAGATAATAATAATACCTACTTCACAGGGTGCTGAGCATTAAACGATATAATGTTTTT
Source organism: Petaurus breviceps papuanus (assembly GCF_028583685.1). Lineage (NCBI taxonomy): Eukaryota > Metazoa > Chordata > Mammalia > Diprotodontia > Petauridae > Petaurus > Petaurus breviceps. Next base: position 6,802,482 of record NW_027187314.1, read on the forward strand.
AAGGCACTTAGCAGAGTGACTGGCACAACATAGGCAGCTTAATAAATGATTATTCCCTTCCTGACTATATTTCCTCTCCTGAAATGGAAAGGTCACTCTGCCAGCCCTGACCACCAACATCAAATCCCCTAATTTTCCACTCCAACAATAAAATGTATCCTAACTAGTGAGAATTTTGTCCAATAAAGAATTCCATCATTGATTTCCCCACCTTTTGAAGGATGCGTCAAGATATTATTAGGCATTTTGTTTTTGGAGATGGAGCTCCAGACCGTGTCTGGATATTTGAAAACTTTCATCATTAGTCTCTGCCAGATGTGAGGTTTCCAAAATACTCATCTACATTTTCTTTTTGTTAAGATTATCTGTATTTTACTTTGATTCCAAGATCACTTTTATGTATCCTATCATTGGTCTACATCCAAATGTTCTCCACTATGCCCCTCCCACTTTTACTCCTATATTCCTTCCCATGAGTATACCTTTATTATTTTTTAAATTAATTTACTTATTTATTCCCTTTGGGGGGGGCAATTGGGGTTAAATGACTTGCCCAAGGTCACACAGCTAGTTTTTGTGTTAAATGTGTGAGACCAGATTTGAACTGAGGTCCTCCTGACTCCAGGGCCAGTGCTTTATTCACTGTGCCACCTAGCCACCCCATGAGTATACCTTCTTTATATTAAATTCAAGCCATCTCATTTTTACCTATTCTGCTTTTTTGTCTTTTAAATTTACTTACTTTCAGTTTTTTACATTCATTCCACAGTTTTTTGAGTTCCAAATTTTCTCTTCCTCCCTCCCTGCCCCATCCCCCAGCCATGGTGGCATACAATCTGATAAGGTTCTAAATATAACTTCACTTTAAACATTAGTTAAGCTGTAAAGAATTATAACCAATGCAATGAAGAACATGAAAGAAAGAATTCTAATCTAAACTAAAAAGAGAGAGAGCAAGGAGTTTGTTTCAATATGCATTCAGACTCAGTAATGCTTTCTCTGAATGTGGATAACCTTTTCCATCATGAGTCTTTTGGAGCTGTCTTATAAACTTTCATTGCTGAGAAGAACCCAGTCTATCAAAGTCAGTCATCACAGATACACTGTCTCTCTAAATCTAACAATTTTCACCTGGTTCTGATCCCCTCACTCAACATCAGTTTATATAAGTCTCTTCAGGTTATGAAATTGTCTGCTCCTTGCTTTGTATAGCACAATAGTATTCCATTACATTTATGAACCACAACTTGTTTAGCCATTCCCCAATTTAAGGGCATCCCCATGATTTCCAATTCTTTGCCCCCACAAAAAGAGCTGCTATAAATATTTTTGTACATATGGGTCCTCCTCCCACTTGTATGATCTCCTTAGGATATAACCATAGAAATGGTATTACTGGGACATTTTTATAGCCCTTTGGGCATAGTTCCAAACTGCTCTACAGAACAGCTGGATCAGTTTGCAACTCCACCAACAATGCATTACTGTTCTAATTTTCCCATATCTTCTCCAGAATTTATCATTTTCCTGTTTTGTCATGTTAGCCAATCTGACTGGTGAGGTGTAGTACCTAAGAGTTGTTTTGTTTTGTATTTCTCTAACCATAGTCATTTAGAGCATTTTTCATATGATTATACATATCTTTAATTTCTTCCTCTGAAAACTGCCTATTCATATCCTTTGACCATTTGTCAACTGGAGAATGACTTGTATTCTTATAAATTTGACTCAGTTCTCTGCATATTTTAGAATTGAGGCCTTTATCAGAGACGCTAGTTGTACTTTTTTTTTCAAAAATTTTTGCATCCCTCCTAATCTTGGTTACATTGGCTTTTCTGTGCACATACACAAGAAAATTTCAATTTAATGTAATCCACATAATCCATTTTGCATTATGTAATGCTCTCTATCGCTTGTTTGGTCATAAATTTTTCCCTTTCTCCATAAATCTGACAGGTAAACTATTCCTTGCTCTCCCAGATAGCTTATAGTGTCAGCCTTTATATATAAATCATGAATCCATTCTGACTTTATTTTAGTATGTGGTGTAAGATCTTTTTCTATGCCCAGTTTCTACCATACTATTTTCCAGTTTTCCCAGCAAATTTTTCAAATAGTGATTTCTTTTCCCAGAAGCTGGACTCTTTGGGTTGATCTAACAGTAGATTACAGTAGTCACTGACTACTGTGTCTTGTATACTTAATCTATTGCACTGTTCCACAACTCTATTTCTCAGCCAGTATCAAGTAGTTTTGATGACTGCTGCTTTATAATGCAGTTCAAAATCTGATATATCTAGGCCACCTTCCCAAGCATTTCTTTTCATTAATTCCCTTGATATTCTGAATATTTTGTTCTTCCAGATGGATTTTGTTAACTATATTTCCTAGTTCTATAAAATAGTTTTGGCTCATTTGATTTGTATGGCACTAGGCAGGTAAATTAATTTAGGTAAAATCGTCATTTTTATTATATTAGCTCAGCCTAATCATGAGCAATTGATTTTTTTTCCAGTTGTTATTTGTTTGAAAAGTGTTTTGTAATGGTTCTCATATAGTTCCTTAGTTTGTTTGGCAGGTAAATACCAAACATTTTATAATATCTACAGTAACTTTAAATGGAATTTCTCTTTCTATTTCTTGCTTTAAGAGGCTTTTATTTTAAATCCTGCAACTTTGCTGAAATTATTTACTATTTCAAGTAGCTTTTTACTTGATTCTCAAAATATATCATCAGTTCTACTTCACTATTCTGCTTCTTTGAATTAGGCATATACAACCAGATTTAATTTTTCATCATGAAATTCATCCCTCTAAGCCTCAATACCTAAGAGGTGATATTTACCTTCTGATGTTAGCACTTCTGATCCTCCTTTTTGTTGCCTAAATTTTGGACATTATATAAAGATATCTGAAGCTATGTATTTTACTACTGCCTCCTGAGATTTTTTTCTCCTTTGAAATACTCGATGTATCAACTGCTACTTTCTTCTTTATATCTATTCTGTATCATATCTATATGTCTATATAGTTTGACAAGTATGTATGTGTGTGTATGTTTAGCTTTTATTTTAAAAGTTCTCCAACCATTTTATTGTTGTAATTTTTAAGCCTTTTCTCTGTGGGACAATTTCTTTGTCTTTTAATACTTAAAAAGTTTATTGAATTCATCTTCTCAGAAGTATGGGTAATCTTTCCAACCACACAGATTGTAACCTTTCCATTATTTCTCATCCTTTGTATACTTTGTCCACATCTCTCCTAATCCATCCCAAGAGAACTGAGTCTTCCTTTGGTTCTTGCCTGCTTAATAGGTCACCATGGCCAAAAATTTCATCATCTATTGGCCAAATATCTGGTAATGAGCCTCTTCATACTAAATTAAGTTGGTCCTCCGACAACAGATACCATCTGTCACTGGAGCTATACTCAAATAGGAAAACAAATACAGTATTGACCTCATAGAATTTTTATGAGCACAGAGTGAGAAGGTAAATGAGAACAGATAAAAAGCATTGTAAGGTAAAAATAAATAATGATAAAAATATCATATACTAGTGGTATTGGAACTTATTTAAATGGATGAAGCCTATTAGCTAAAAGTGGTATGTACAATTAAAAGTACAGAGAAAAGGATTTAATATTTAAAAACAAAATTTTCAATTGTCATTTTTTTCTTGATTTTATATGGAAGTCACTAAGCTTCTACTCTGTTTATATTTTTAGATGAATTAATGTGGGGTTTGTGATCGCACTTATTGTACTATACATTATAAGTCACACAGAACTGGTTTGTAACCTTTGGAGATATACTCAACCCAGCTTTATTTTTCCCCTAGACTCTGAAGTCACTTATCTCTGACAAGTGGTAATATTTTTGTAATTTCCCAAGACTACCAAAATCCTTTTTAGTTCTTGCCTGACACTGAGCCAGAGCATATTTCCTCTTATATCTATTACAAGTGAAAAGTGACAAAACTCTTTAAAGGCCTGAAAAATGACAAAGCTCATATCTAAGGACTATCTAAACAGGATGTTTTATTGATAGGTATAGTTCCCTGTTTATCTTTTTTTAAGAGACAAAGTTTGTTATATGTGAGAGTGGTTATCTTTCTTTTTAGCTGAAATGTCTTATTAGTTAATAAGTTATTATTAGCAATAGAAATAAGCATTTTTTTTGCTGAAGGACTCATTTAACTTCTGAAAGAAAATAAAAGTAAATATAAGGAAAGGAGTAATTTTTGTTTTGTTTTTAAGGTGGTATAGATTTCAAAATCCATAGGTTGTAGGGTATTGAAATTGAAAGAACAGTAAAATTTTGGTCTTTAAAAGAATCTGAGTTTACTATTTTCATCATAATGCTACCTAATAGAAAATTGGGTATTCAAGAAGGGGAGGAGGATCAAAGTGTAGAGATTTGGCTTAACCCGTCCTCTAGAATATTTTTAAAACTTAGGGTCTCTAAGTTTTTTAAGGGACTCAATGAATTGGAATTTCTTCAGCCTACTAAATATACCCATAGTTACCCTATTAACATATGTAAATTTCAAAGAGAAAAAAAACAAGTGAGGACCAAATCAACAGAGTTGATGGTTGAAGGAAATGATATGTTAGGTAACTTTTTTCTTTACAATGCGTAGAATTTAGGAGTTTAAAAGCGTTTCTGGAGGAGGATGAAACAACCTATGCCATTTCCAAGTGTTGGAACACCATAAATTCTGATTCAATATATACTTAGGAACATGGTAAGTAGTATCAATTACTTAAGTTCACATCAAAAATTAGTCTTCATGCTTTTGCACTGACTATCTTCCTTGCCTATAATGCCCTCCCATCTCACCTCTGACTCTTTGAATGCCTTGTGCCCTTTCTGGTTTCTAATAGCAGAATTGCCACTCTGGTAAGTTTAATCAATTGCTAAGGAAAATAAAAATGGAAAAATTATACCATGAATTTGGAACAGCTCCAATGTGACTTATTTTTAAAAAGTTTTTGATGCTGAGAAAATAAGATGGATGGAGGGAAGAATGACACTAAATATGGCAATTTATATAGAAATTTAATCAAAGTAAATTTATTACTATAATGAAGAGATGCAAAGAAACTAAAAATTGCCACAGAAAACAATAATTTTATATATCAGGAGATAGGTCAAGGACAAAACCACTTTAGAATATAAACTTGTTTATAAGATCTTATGGAGAAAAATTATGTAAAATCTTTAAAAGTATCCCTTTATAATATAGCACGAAGCTATGAAAGGTAAGAAATAAGGAGTTTTTGAGATGAAACTAAACAAATTCTTCCTGGAACCATACAAATATGAATCTATATAAAGGACAAGACACAGAGTAAAAATGGGAAAGATCTGCAAATAATTGTATTACTTCTTTCTCCATTAATAATAGCTCTATTACAGTTGAACTCTAACATCATACTCTTGGATGTACTAAGAGAACAAGTGTAAATGGCATTGAAGTGCACAGATAGGAAAAGCAACTGTATTGGACCAAGTATATGCAGCAGAAACCCCTGCTAGGAGCACAAAAAAGTATTTTAATTGCTTTCATTCCCTCAAATCTCTCTCCATACCAATCCATTCTCTACATCAGTAGTTTGGAAACACTGTTGTCAGGACCCTTAAAATAATTTTGTACAGTATTAAAAATTATCAAGGACCAAGTGTTTTTGTTTCTGTGGGTTATATCTATAACTGTAACTGTATTACACTTAAAACGTGTTAGTATTTTCATGAAAATAACTTTGACCTCATAAACCCCCTCAAGGGATCTCAGAGACTTCTTACAATACCTCCTCACATATGAGGCTCCATTTTCCTTCTCTGTGCCCATGCATCATCCATCTTCTATGTCACTATTTCTTGTAATCCCTAATTTCCTTCAAAACTCTACTCAGGAATTATATTCTGTATAAAGTTTTTTTTCCCTGTTTCCCCAGATGCTAGTGTAAGTCTCCCCCTCTACCAAAAAATTAATTTTAGTTGATTTTATTTACATTTTGTATATTATATTTTATACACATACTGTCTTCCTTGAAAGAATGTGGTGTTTGTGGACAGGGAATCTTTCATATTTGAGTTCATATCCCTAAAGCATAAAACAATTCCTATAATATAGTAGGTGCATAATACATGCTTATTGGGCTACTGATTAGTTGAGTAACACAATTTTGACAGGGTTGAAGAATAATTTCTTAGGGTATTGAAATCAAAGGAATATTCAAAAAGTATGGAAAAATCTCTGAGGATATTAATTACTACTAATTCAGATGCCTGCTTTCCTATACCTATACAATTTTGATGAAAATAATCTGAAACCATTGAAAGCAATCTTGATGAGAGTATTAGAAGAGTTAGAAGATTTATTCTAGCAACATTTCATAGTAGATCTCATTTTGTATTTTAATGAAATGCACTGACAGAAGTAGAAATTTTGAGATACCACTATACTTATTATCAATGGATTTTAGAAAAACATATTGTTGGGGGATGAAACAAGGTTCTGTCTTAGGAGTTTCTCATGCACATATTAAAATTATGTTCAATTGCATGAAATGCATCACAGAGTGAATTTTACTTGAAGATGTTCTGACCACTAATATCATATGAAGCATGATATCTGGAGAAATTTGCTAGGCAAAAATGTTCACCACTAACATGGTCAACATCAATTTTAAGCAGGACACCCAGGCCAGCCATATCTTTTTTCTTCTCTAAGTTTCGTTCTTGACTCTTATAGACTTTTTTCCACAATGTTTATTTTGCAAATGGCAATCACTCAAGAATTTTTTAGTTTACTTTCACTTATGAAACTGAAGAAGAAATTAAACCTGTTCTCCAGTATTTTAACATACATACAAGGCCAGATTGAAAAAAAAATGTATTTAATAATAAAGTGAGTTTGTATTTTTTGGCTAGTTTTCTACAGTATACTTTGAAGAATTATGATTTGTTATCATGCAGAACTTTGAGTTTCCCATGTAAATGAAAGCAAAATGAATTGCTAAGACACCACCATGCTCTATTTAGAAAGCACAGCTACATAGAAGATGCCAGTCAATGTGACCAAAAAAAACAACAAATCAAAACTCAGATGAGAAAATATGGAAATTAAATTAATAAGGAACTGAATGTTCTATAGTTACCTGAAAGGTAGAACATCCCCAAATATGAAAATATTCAAATCCAAGAATTTATTTTGAAAAGCTTCTTTAAACCAAGGTAAGGATGAGTTAATAATTCTACAGTAAATGTAAATCCCTTCTTCTTAAGTACTTTGGTTTATAATTAAAAGAGATAATGATATTTTTAAAGGCATTACAAAGTTTTATTTGAAACAACAGGAAAAAGTCAGAAGGACAGGAGATCACAAATACAGTATAACTGAAGCATTTTTTTCATTGGTATAAATATTATTTCACTCTATTGTAAAATGAGGACAGAACAATACATTTTAAATTTTTTTGGTTGGTATTCAATAAATATGTGTCTCAATGAATGAAAAATTATTTGTTTTTAGAATCAACATCTTTTCTTTTTTTAAATAAATACTATGTCCTGGTAATGTACCCCCTCTCCTACCTTATACAACTTTTATTCCTTCACTTTGTGGGGTGAGGAGGAAAGAAAACAAACTATTTCTATTGCATCCTATAGAATTAGAATAATTATATACCACATTTGTGTTTTAGCATTATATTTTGCAATTATAAATAGATATTTAAAGATTCATTTCAGAGACATGAAACTTAATCATTTTGAATTAGCACAGATATTAAATGTCTACCTCATTAAAGAAAAAAACCCTTCACATTTTTCACCTCTTCATAACTTAAACGTTTGGTAATTCTGAAGAGATTTACTAAATGAAGATGCTTCCCGATGTGAATTAGCTCCTAAGCCTGGGAGAACCCACAGGGAATTCCAAAATCTCTTGCTTTAAAGTTAATTTAAATTTATTCTCACATTTATAGCTCAAAATAGACCACTATCTTACACAGGAAAGTTTTCAAACATTTTTTTTTCCTGCAAAGGAAAACTTACTTAGGTCTTAAAGAAAAACCCATATTGAGGTCTAAGTTAATAATAAAGCCAAGAAAGACTCTGTGTGGTCTAGAAGCATTTATCCCTTACCCTGGAAGCTGTGGGTTACATGGCATTGACATTTTATTAATTTTTTTCAGCATAATTCCAAAATTACTCAAGAAAAACTTAAGGCCATATCTTGCAGAATGCTGTTGTATTGAACGGTATTTAACCTAGGCCAAGTTAAATGGTAGGCCACCAATGAATGTGCACTCCTGTTTTTATCTGTAAAAGGAACTAGTGAGATGGTCCAAGGGAAAATGGAATAATATATCAAGCCTCAGTGATCAAGAGTACTTGAATATCTGGACAATCTTTCAGCAGATGACCAGCAATATTTCCCCCATTATAATTGTGCACTATGAAGAAAGGATGGATGGATTTGCTTTAATTTTAATGTTTATTCTTTTTCTTCAATGTGGGGATCATTATCTATGCTGCTTAGGTTTTCATGGAGCAATAGATTAAACTTTTGAAAGACACCAGTTCAATGAATGAATAAACCGGTTTTTCTTTTGTTTTGCTTTTAGTTTGACACTGTGCAAGACTCTGAAGATAGAAAGTAAAAAACAGTGCCTATCCTCAAAGGGCTTATAAGAGAAGGGTGTGTGTGTGTGTGTGTGTGTGTGTGTCTGTGCAATATAAAATGACTTTTGCGGAACAGAGATCTGCCAGTTGGAAGTTGCCATAAAAATGGCATGAAGGTAAAGAGAAGAAATGAGATGAACTTTGAAAGAAATAATAAATTGGAAACATATAGATGAAGAGAGTGTGCATTCCAGGCATGGGGAACAAACAGGGGCAAAACATCAAGACTAGAGATTGAATTCCTCTGTCTGAAGAAATAGAAGTCTGGTTTAATTGTATAATAGAGGATAAAAGGGGATGAAGTTGGGAGTATCCATGTGCAAACTTGAAAAAATATGCTGGAATTAAAAGTGGAAAGCTACTAACAAGCAGTAGGGAGCCACTGGAATTACTGAGCAGAAGACTAACATGGTCAAACTTTCATGTTAGGAAAATCACCTTAATAGCTATATGGAAGGTGGATTGGCACAAGAAGAGAAGAGGCAGGGATGTCCATTAGGAGTCTCTTGTGGTATTCCAAGTAAAAAAGATGAGTTCCTGAAATGATGTGGTGGGAGAAGAAGTCAGATATGAGAGATGTTGTGGAGTTATAGGTTGGGCTGAATCTCTAGGTTAATGGAAGGACAGTGGTGCCTTTGACAGAAATAAAGAAGTTTGGAAGATAGATAAGTTTTAGAGGCAAACAGATTCTATTCTGACTATATTGACTTTGATGACATCCTTCTATATGATCTAAAGACGTTTTCCAGTCTAAGTCATTCCTACATTATATAAATTCTTGAGCTCTGTGATAATTATAAACACCACTACCCAACTTTTGCAACTTGAAGCATTGAAACATGAAGGAAAAAGCATTGTCTGAGGTCATGTCCACTTTAGAAATCTTGAGATTTTTCTCTCTGGCCCCAGAATCAAGGACTATATCCAATTAAAAAGTAAGAGTCAGATTTTATGTAAGGGAAACTTTCAGTGAGAAGAGTGATCTTCCTTAGTGCATTTTTCTTTCCTTCTCATGCCATCTCCTGCCTGATCTCTAGCTTTCTCTGTTGAGGAGTCAGTCAAGTCCGTCAATAAACATTTAAGTACCTTCTATGTGCCAGGCTCAGGGCTAAATGTTGAGGATACAAATATAAATAAAAACAAAGACAGTTCTTACCCGCAAAGACCTTACAAGAGAGGAAGATAATAAACCAAAGGAAACTGAAAAAGCCAAGGTGGGGGTGGGAGTGGAATAGAATAGGGAATAGGTAACATGTATAGTCTAAAGTAGTCCTAAAGCAGTGTAGTTGGTGGTGAAAGGAGAGAAGACAATGTTGAACTTTCTCCTTTATCTTTTGTTTTTATTTATATTATTCTGAACATAAGAATAGAAAAAAATGTTTTTTATATGAAGGTGTAAATCTATTCTATACAATTTGCTATTCCTTTTAAACATATAACAAAATTATCATGTAACTTTCTTTTCTCCCCTTTTCTCTTCCCTCCCCTTCTTCTCCCTCCCCTCTCATGGCTCCCATTAGACACAGATATATACATATATGTAAAACCATTATATAAATGTTAATATTTAACTGTTCCTTCTCTGGATGTATATAGCATCTTCTTTCATATGAACTTTGTAGTTAATTTGAGTATTTATAATAGTCAAAATTACTTAGTCACTCAAAGTTGTTCTTAAAACAATATTACTGTTACTGTACAAATGTTCTTTTGGTTCTTCTCATTTTGGTATTCATTATTTTGTGCAAATCTATCCATGATATTTTTTTTCTAAAATCACAAAAATGGCTATGTCAAACCTATAAGAATGCAAGTCATTCCTCAATTGATAAATGGTCAAAAGATATGAAAAACATGGAGGTAGTACATTTCATTTCTTAAATCACAGTAGTATTCCATCATGATCACATATCACAACTTGTTCAGCCATTCCCCAATTGAAATGCATCCCCAGAATTTCTAGTTCTTTGCTACCACAAAGAGAGCTGATTACACTATTTTAGAACATATAGGCCCTTTTCCTTTTTCTCTAATCATCTTGGGAAACAGGCTGACTAGTGGTGATGCTGGGTAAAAAAGGTATAGGTAGCTTAATAACTCTTTGGGCCTAATTCCAGATAGTTTCCCAAAGGGGTTAGATCATTTTACAGTTCCACCAACAGGGAATCAGTGTCCAAATTCTAAATATTTTCCTCTCCCACTTCCATTTTCTGGAAAACTTTGAGATCTGGCTCTCACAAGATCATATCACACTCCCAGCTACCCTTTCTGTTACTAACTACATTCTTGATCATTCTCCTCAGCTCACTAGATGAGTCAGGAGAGTTGGAATATTCCTTGCTCCTCATCCACTTCCAGTTTCTTTCCCTACTGCCATCACTCAGTATCCTCTCCTCCTTTGAGGTTTAAGCAATCCTTATATATTACCCAGTCAAATTTCTGGTAGCTGTTATTTATAGACTTCCAGATCACTAAACAAATATCTGGTTCACAATTTTTCTCTCCTCAAATCCTACCATCATACTAGTAGGGTACAAAATACATATAGATTTTCCCTCAAACACTTTAATTATTAAATATCTCAACCTACTCACTTCTCACGACCTATTGCTCCACATTACCTCAGCCACAACAAAGCTGGTCATACTCTTAATCTTACCATTACCAACAAATGTACGTACCACCTCTGTGTACAAGAATTTTGAATTACAGGGGCGGCCAGGTAGCACAGCAAGTAAGAGCACCGGCTCCAGTGTTGAGAAGACCTGGAGATCGAATCCCGGGCTCAAACACTTAGCACCCACCCAGAAACACCTGGCCGTGTAACCTTGTGCAAGTTACTTAACCCCAATTGCTTAGGGGCAGCCAGGTGGCTCAGTGAGTAAGAGTACCAGCTCCAGTGTTGGGACGACCTGGAGATCGAATCCCGGGCTCAGACACTCAGCACCACACCCAGAAATAACTGGCCGTGTAACCTTGAACAAGTTACTTAACCCCGATTGCTTAAATAAAATAAAAAATTAAAAAAAAAAGAATTTTGAATTACTCTTGCCTGACAATTATCTATTAGTTTTCCACTTCTCTCTCTGCCTTTACTTACCTAACATTCTTTTCATCTGCACCATGATGTCCAATCACCCAACCTTCATTTTTCTCCCAGGCATCCTTGCACTAGTGTAGTTCCAATGCAATATTCACAGCATCCATGATCACTGTGAATATACCTTCATGGTGCTTAATCACAAAATATAACAGACTCTCCATTTAGAATACAGAAGCAAAACATTTATTCAGACACTGTAATACCAAATCCCAAAACCAATAAGGGAATTCCATTATAGTAGTAAAGAAGTTCATAAGCCACAACAGCACAGAGAGCCACAGCATCCTTTAGCCTTCCTACAAACCAACATAAGCCTAACTGGCAAATACCACCTTTTACTCACAAGCCTGTCTCTCTCCCCTAGAAGTGTGATCTACTCCCAACCATCTAGCTTAACTCTATCTCCCAGCTCCCTATGAGCTCTGCTCTACCCTTCAGCAAACTTCTCTCACCACAGGCTCCATGTGATTATATTCAGCCTATTAGAGGACAGAGATATTTTCAAAGCAGGGAAGGTCTTCAAATTCTCTTAGGCTTATTAAGGGGCAGAGCAGATCTTCAAATTACCATTTACATTGCAAATAGCCACTCTTTCCTCTTCTAGGTGAACCAGTTTAACTCTATACTGTCCTCTTTTCTTTGAATTTGCCCCACTTACCACATTGTTAATTGTGTTCTGCAAAACCTCTGCCTTGGATCGCTCTCATCATCTCTTGCCTTTGCTCTCAAGCACATGATGCTCAATGAAGGTACTGAAAACAATTCAATTGTTCTGATTGTATGCACTAGAAATTTATGTTACATAACCTCAACTGAACTTTCACTGTTGCTAGGCAATTAAACTATACCTTCCTTTTCAATTTACTACACCACTCTTCACAAAGACTTTTCCAAATTTATTTAGCCCCTTCAAACTTTTCATTGTTTTCTCTCTCCTACTTTCATCTGAGAGCCTTTACTCATACAAAAAAATGAAACCATTTGCCATGATCTCCTTCTTCTACTCTCTTCCTTATCTTTCAACTGGATATGTAGGAGACTTCTGATATTCAAAAATTTCTAAAACTGAACTCATTATCTTTCCCCCTAAATCTTTCACTTCCTTTTAACTTTTCTTTGGTTGTAGAAGGCAACACCTTCATCTATAATGGCAAGCAAATAATTAGTTAGCACCTTGTTTCAGCTATTTAATTATTTAGAACTTTGTTTCAGTTCAAGTTTCTTTTAAGTCCTGCCCATGGCTATATCAAGTTTTTGGTTAAGAAACAGAACTTGTGAACCCCTGTGGCTGATGCAACAGGAAGGAGCTTATTGACCATATATAAGGAGAAGCCCAGGCTGGGAGAGAGCAGAACTGAGAGAGCACTTGTGGTGGTGTATTTTGAGAAGGCAACATCTGTGGTGGTGGTGCCACTCTGACTCTTCTGTCTGTGTTGATTTTTGTTTATGATGTGTGTTGAGTTCTCAGATCTTGTTGGTGGATCTATGTTGATTTCACAGGCATATAGTGAATTGATGATGGTGCTGGCAATGTTTATGAATGTTATTGTGGCTCTTTTAATTTTTGTGACCTAGGGGTAGACAACTTTGACCTTTGTACTTTGTGTCCTTTAAGGAGGACTGCTCCTTTAGGATGATTGAGTTAAAGACTACTGAATGACATCTTTTGCTTAAAACTATGTGGCCACTTTGGTGAAACTATGTGAACACTTTAGATATAACTTGTTATGTGATAACATTGTGAATGCTGTACTTTGGTTTCTGTCAATGTTTTGTCTTAGTTTATTACTGAATAAACAGAGAGTTCACTATACTATGTAATCAGAACCTTGAAGCTGTTCACTACAGCAGTTCTCTGGAAAGTTGGTTGTGCTTGGCTTTATATCATTCCGGTTCCTTTACATTTCTTGTTATCTGATACTAATTATAGAAAATATGGAAAATCAACCAATAAATTTTATGCCTGTTATATGTCAAGAACTATTCTAGATTCTGAGAATACAAATATAACGAATGAAAAAGATGACTTTCAATTCAGAGTGACAAGCAACCTGCTAAAATCCCATCATATTCCTAGAAATTTTCAACAATTTGCCCCAAATCACAGTTAAAAAGTTGCTGACATGGTATTCATCTGATCCAAATCAAGAGTCTTTTTTACTGCACTATGATGTTTTGTATTATATGACTTTTTGAGTTCTTTTCCATATTTTTCTTAATCATTACATTTATCTTGACAAACTTGAACTTGTCAGAGATTTACCTATCTTCAGTTTGCTTTCAAAGAGAGGGGGAAAAACAATACCTATCTTTGACATTGACCATTAGTTTCTTGTCATGACTATCAGTCTTTTTTTTTGCTTTCCCTTCAAAAAAGCTCCTTGTCCCAAACTCTACCTACCTAGTCTTAACATTTTTTTTGAGCATTCAGGGTTAATTGACTTTCCCAGTTTCACAAGACTAGTAAATGTGTAAGTCTGGATTTGAATTTAGGTTCTCCTGACTCCAGGGCTTGTGCTCTATCCACTGTACCACCTAGCTGCCCCATCTAAACATTCTTCTGCTGCCCCTATTTTCCAGTCTCTCAGACTTTCTTCCTAGGAATCATCCTGGATTCTTCATTATCTTTCACCTTCCTCTGGCCCATCTATGTCCAAGTTATTGCCAACACTTGTTAATTTCATCTTTGCAATATCTCTTGAATATGCCCCTTTCTGTCCTATGACATTGTAAAGTCTGGTATTTCCCTGGGAAATAACAGCTGGGGAACCCTGCACCTGCCCCATAACCATAGGCTGAGTTTGATACCAAAGGAAGAGATCAAGAGGCTCCAGATTGGTTATAGGAGTTTAATCTATCATTATGATTACTTAAAACAGGAACAATCTGTGGAAGCAGTCAGATGATTCAGTAGCTCTTCACAAAGCCCCCCCCCCTCAAAATCCCTGTGGTAATTATAGAAATTAGACAAAGGGAGGGGGAGCAATGGAGTAAATCACTACTGATTTGTATTTTGAGATATTGGATATTGGATTTTTTAGTTCTTTGCTTATTAATGAGCTCATTTCTGGACTTGAGCATTAAGCCAGTGTTGTTGGGTAAATACCCAAACACGGAGCTGTATACAGACCACGCACCAGTTACAAAGTGGTCACCACGTCCATGTCATGATTTTTATTGGACACATTATCTGAGTTATGACAGTGTCTGAGCTTTGATTTTTAACAGGGCACCATGCCCAGGCTTCCACCATTCACAGAGTTTAAGTTTATGGATTTCACTTCCTAGTTTGGATTATGACTTTCACCAATTAGGACCCCCAACAGACACTGTCAACACTCTAGTATAGGTTCTTATCACTTCATATCTGGATTATTGATGTGGCCAAATGCTAGGTCAATCTGTCTTAAGTCTCTCCCCACCTCCATTCCATCTTCCATTAAGGCTTTAAAGTGATTTTTTTAAAAGGCAGGTCTGATCACGTCACCTCCATATTCAATAAACTCCAGTGACTTCCTATTGCCTCCAGGAGAAAATATAAAATATTCTCTTCATATTGAAAGCCCTGAAAAACCTAGTCTTCTCTTACTTTTCAATTTGTGTTATATCTTACTCCTTGATACATAGTTTTTAACTTAATGGCATTGCCTTCCTATCTATTCTATAAACAAGATACTCCATCTCTAAGCTCCAAGAACTCTCTGGCTGCTCCTCATTCCTGAACCTCTCTCTCTCTGTCTCTGTCTCTGTCTCTCTGTCTCTCTCTGTCTCTGTCTCTCTCTCTCTGTCTCTCTCTCTCTCTCTGTCTATATCTGTCTCTCTCTGTCTCTGTCTCTCTCTGTCTCTGTGTGTCTCTCTCTCCTGCTCTAACTTCTGACCTCCATGACTTCCTTTAAGTCCCAATTAAAATTTGGCTTCTACAAAAGGCTTCCCTCTTAGTTAATACCTTCCCTATGTTAATTATTTCCTATCTGTTTGAATGTTTCCCTCCATTATATTGTAATCTCCTTGAGGGCTGAGCTTGTTTTTTTACCCCTTTTTGCATCCCCAGTGTTTAGCATAATATCTAACACATAGTGAGTGTTTGATAAAGGTTTACTGATTGTTTGATGTGAAAGAATAAAATATACTTATGATTTTTCTTTACAATATCTTTAATATTTCCCTTATCCATTCTATTTCAGCTGTTACAACAATCTACAGGATCATTATTTATGACTAGAAACCATCTTTGTCTAGTATTTGACAAATGTTTTCTAGATCTTTTAGGTCACTCAAAAATTGCATGCCAAAATTATCTTTTTCATCTTTCAAGGGAAGATTTTTTTTTAATTGAAGGCATCATGTTGCTCAATCATTCCTTGCCAAAGCCAATCTGTTCCCTCTTCCTTCCCCATTCATGCATGAAGAAATTGATAAACTCAAATGAGTCTTCAGCAAGGCTCCATTTCAACTGAAAGGTGCTGTCTCATGATTCAGAATCTGCTCTTGTTGCTTCTGATATCAGATCCACCTCAAGACTAGACACACACACACACACACACACACACACACACACACACACACCATTTCCCTCCCATAGATTAGCAGCCCTATTTATGCTTTGTACATATTCTTTACAAGTGCATATAATTGGGAAAAATAAGTGTTCATATGTAGTTTGGGCAAATATAGTTCTAGAAAAATTAGGCTTCATGATTTAAAAAAAATACATATTACCATGGATTTGTCAAGTACTTTCTTAGTTGATCTTCCTATCTTCTGATTCCTCCTCTTCCCATCAATTATGTTGCCAAAATATTCTTTCTGATGCATTCCATTCATTCATGCAATGAATATTCATTTGAGCATATACTAGAGAGACAAAGTGTTGTGCTAAGAAATAGTATATTCTGTCTTCAAATGAAGTATAAATTATACAAAAGAGCTTTAAAGCCCTGCTATCCAATATTTTTCCTCATTGCTTCCACATCTTAGTGAATGAGCCTTTATAATTAGAGACCCCCCTGCTTCTCTGTTTGTATCCCTAGTGCTTAGCAGTATTTTTTGCTGTATATTAAGCATCTGATAAATGTTTTTTTTTCTCTTTAATCTGCTTACATACCCATTTTTCATTCATTCATCTAATATAGACTTTCTGTTTTGCCACTGACTTGATGGTGGAAGAGAATGGATTGGGCAATAGCAGGCCCAGGGCCAGTGATGTTAATTCTGGTGACTCATCTAGCAAAATGAAGGAAGCTTTTAAGCACCGATTTCCCACTCTTACACTATTTGACCCTCCAACTCTTCCTTGGAAGATAAAGTTGCAATACTCGAGAGATGGATGTTTTCCCTAAGGATAGGGGACAAATGGGCTGATCATAATAAATAGAAATTGAGGACTTCAGAAAATAGACTGAGAGTGATGAAGACTAAGAAAAGATCATCAGACTGGAAGAGAATAATTTTAGCTGAATGATGAGGTCAGAAACCACATGGCAATGTGTTTTTTTTCTTTTCACAGCATATAGTAGGCATTTAAAAATGATTATTTGTTTGAACTAAACAACAGGTATGACAGAGAATTGACATAATAAAAGTAGAATGATAACAAGAAGAGGAGAAGGGGTTGATTGTACCACAAATTCAGATTACTTTTTTTTTTCCTTCTGTAATTATATGCAACACTCCTCAGCATCTTGGAAGCAGAAACAAGTAAATCAGATGTTGAAAGTTAACCATGGATGAATATAACAATTCAGGAATATCTGAAGATCACATACAAAGGTTTTCTGGATCAAAGGTTAGCTTGATGTTAAAATGGAAGTCAGGAGTCAAGTTTGGGTATGAAGGCAAGTGAAGTCAAGGAAAAAAAGATAAAATGAAAGAGTGAAAATGAGTTGTTATGGGAACAAAAATCACAGATTTAGAGCTCTAGTCAAGAAAAATCCTTTGATTTTATAGATACCATACTGGGGACCAGAGAAGTTAAGTACTCTTCATGATTGCTCAGATAGTAAAAGGTAAAACCAGGATTTTACCTCAAGTCCTCTGACAAAGCATCTAGAATTTTTTTCTTCATTTTCCCATAAAAGTGTCTCACAATAAAGAAGAAAAGCAGGTTTACTGTAGGTGACAGAAAGGAATAGGTTAAAAGAGAAAAAAAATTGGATTTATGATACAAATTTAAAGTCATACTCTTAGGAGTGATATAAATCCAAGAGATAATGTGGATAATGGTGAAATTTTGTTGGTGTGTGACTGAGGGGGAGTACGGAAAAATCATTAAAGTTGACAAAGTTTAAGAATAGTTTAGTCATATTGTTAGCAGATCAGTAAATTTGAATATTAAAGGCTCTGAGGATGATAAAAGAGATTGTGGGTGGGAGGAAGACCCTGTTTAAATTTAAAGCTAAAATCATTGCAAAAATGGCAAGATTGATCAAGGGGTTGGGAGATAAGTGGAGCAAGATTAAGGAATGGTTTCAATAGAGTATATGACTTTTTTTCCAAATTATTTGTTTATTTTTATTTTTCAACATTCATTTCCACAAGATTTTGAGTTACAAATTTTCCTCCCGATCTTTCCCCTACACTGACCCCAAAAATAGTAAGCCTACTGTATACCCCTACCCACAATCTGTTCTCTCTTATATTCTCCCCCTGTCCCCTAACTTTCTAGTAGGGCAAGATGGATTTCTATACACCAGTGGCTGTATATCTAATTCTCCAGTTGTATGTTAAAAAAATATTTCTTTTTTTTAACATTTGTTTTTAAAACTTTGAGTTCCAGATTCTTTCCCTTCTTTTGTCCTCACCCACTCCCACTGGGAAGATAAGCAGTTCAATATAAATTGTATATGTGTAGTTATGCAAAGCATTTCATAGTAGTTATATTTTGAAAGACTAACTATATTTCCCTCCATCCTATACTGCCCCCCACTTATTCTGCTTTCTCCCTTGACCCTTTCCCTTTTCAAAAGTGTTTGCTTCTAACTACCCTCTACCCCAAACTGCCCTCCTTTCTATCAACCTCACTCTTATCACCTTCCCTCCTACTTTCCTGTAGGGTAAGATGCCCAATTGAATGTGTATGCTATTACCTCTTTAAGCCAAATTCAATGAGAGTAAGGTTGACCCATTCACTTTCACCTTCCTGCTCTTCCCCTCCGTAGTAAAAGTTGTCTTTTGCCTGTTTTGTATGATAATTTACACTAATCTATCTGTCCCTTTCTCCTTCTCCCAATAAATTCGTCTCTCACCTCTTAATTTTATTTTTTAGATATCATCCCTTCATTTTCAACTCATCCTGGGTCCTCTGTCTATGTGTATATATACACACATATGCATACACTCTCACATATATTTATACACACATACACCCTTCTATACATTATATATGTGTGTGTGTGTGTGCGTGTGTGTATACATATATATGTATACACACATATATATTCCCTTCAACTATCCTCATACTGAGAAAAGTCGCATGTGATAAAATTATCATTTTTCCATGTAAGAATGTAAACAGTTCAACTCTAATAAGTTACTTATGAGTTCTTTTTTGTGTTTACCTTCTCATGCTTTTCTTGCTTCTTGTATGTGAAAGTCTTCAACTCAGGTTTTTTCATCAAGAATGCTTCAAAATCCTCTATTTCATTGAATGACCATATTTTCCCCTGAAACATTAAACTCAGTTTTGCTGAGTAGGTGATTCTTGGTTTTAGTCCTAGCTCCTTTGACCTCCTTAATATCATATTCCAAGCCCTTTCATGCCTTAATGGAGAAACTGCTAGGTCTTAGTTTATCCTAAATGTGTTTCCACAGTACTTACATTGTTTTTTCCTGACTGCTTGCAATATTTTCTCCTTGATCTAGGAACGCTGGAATTTGGCTATAATATTCCACAGGAGTTTTCTATTTGGGATATTTGTCAAGAGGTGATGGGTGAGTTCTTTCAATTTCTATTTTTCCGGCTATTTCTAGAATATCAGGGCAATTTTTCTTGATAATTTCTTGAACGATGTTGTCTAGTCTCTTTTTCTGATCATGGCTTTCACATAATCCAATGATTTTTAAATTATTTCTCCGGAATCTATTTTCCTGGTCAGTGGTTTTACCAATGAGATATTTCATTTTGACTTCTATTTTTTCATTTGTTTGCATCTGTTTTATAGTATCTTGATTTCTCATAAAGTCATTGGCTTCCAATTGCTCCAATCTATTTTTGAAGAAAATTATTCTCTTCCCTGAATTTTTGAAATTCCTTTTCCATCTGGCAAATTCAGCTTTTTAAGTCATTCTTCTCCTCCTTGACTTTTTGAGCCTCTTTTGCCCTTTAAGTTAGTCTATTTTTAAGGTGTTATTTTTTCAATGTATTTTTTGGTTCTCCTTTAACAAACTGTTAACTCACTTTTCATGAGTTTCTTTCATTATTCTCATTTCTCTTCCCAATGTTTCCTCTACTTCTCTTACTTGATTTTCAAGCTCTTTTTTGAGCCCTGCCATGGCCTGTAACCAGTTCATATTTTTCTTGGAAGCTTTTTATTCAGGAGTTCTGATTTTGTTGTCTTTGTCCCATTACATGCTTTAATTCTTTCTGTCCCCAAAAAAAGATTGTATGGTCTTATTGTGTTTCCTATGCTTGCTCATCTTAGCACTCAATTCCTTCACTTTTGAGTTCTTTGCCATGGTAGAACTCTGCTTCCAGAGTGGAGAGAGCTTTGTCCCAAATCTCTGGGGTTTCACAGATGCCAGGGGTGGACACCCTCTCTATAGTCCCCACAAGCTCTGAAACACTGTGCACAGACCCCAGTACCACCACCCAAGACCCCTCCAGATCCAAGAAGGTCAAAACAAGAGTAATTACCCTCTAAATGGTTGCTTGGTCCCCCTAAAATCTGCAGGCCAGGAGCTCTGGATGCGGCCACACAGCAGCAGCTGCAGCCACTGCACCTCCATCCCTTCTTGCCCCAGGGGCAGGGGTTGTACCATGCTCTTACTTCACCTGTTTCCAACAGAGTTCCCCACTAACTAAATTTTTACTTTCACTTTGGCCTTTATGGGTTGAAGAGTCTGAAAGCCACCACAGCTGGTGGTGATTCACTCTTCTGAAGTCTGTTCAGGCTGGTTTGTGCTGCCGGTGAGGGCCACCGAGGGGCTGGAACTGTGTGTCTCATGCTGGACTGTACACAGCTACCATCTCAAGGTGATAGACCCTTTCTGGTGACCTGCCAGCCTACCTTC
This sequence comes from Petaurus breviceps papuanus, assembly GCF_028583685.1. Taxonomy (NCBI): domain Eukaryota; kingdom Metazoa; phylum Chordata; class Mammalia; order Diprotodontia; family Petauridae; genus Petaurus; species Petaurus breviceps. Next base: position 6,823,505 of record NW_027187314.1, read on the forward strand.
AGTGGGAGATTTATTTCTCTCTGTCACTTTGTGGGTTCTGTAGCTCTATAATTGGTTTAGAGTCATTTTTACAGGTATTGGAAGTGTTTGAAGCAGGAACTCATGCCAAGTTCATGCTTTTACTCTGCCATCTTGGCTCTGCCCCCCAAGTATATGATTTTTTAAAAATGGAAGGAGCCTATTGACTGATAGGGGAAGAGGAATGGTCTGGTAACAGCAGGGAAAATCAAGAAATAGGTCAATGTCTTTTTCTCTGATTGGTGAATAAGAGGGAGTGGGAAAAAGTGTCACCTCCAATGTAAATTGCTGTGAGGAATTTGCTATATTAATTTAAAAGTCTTATCTCAGCTAAAGTGAGTTTCTTGAAAAGTTCACTGATTTACACAAATTTGTTGAAAATGATGAGATCCAAAGAGCACAATCAGTGTCTGTAAGATAGAAAGTCCATTTGGAACAGATCTGAAAAGAACAAAGCTCATTGGAATAAGGATAAATATCTTTTTAAAAATAATTTCATTTTGTTAAATAATCCTAATCACATATAAAAGAAATCTTTTAACAATCCTTTTCAAAATATTTGAGTTCCAAATTATCTTTCTCCCTTCCTAACTCATTCTTGAGAAAGTAATCTGATATTTATTATACAGGTGAAGTTGTGCAAAACAAATTTCAATATTAGGTATGGTACAAAAGAAAACACAAACGAAATAAAATAATAAAAATAAAGGAAGTTAAAAACTATAAAGCCAATCATGAGTAACTCTCATGAGGACTGCTGCTGTGAATAACTTTAAGGATCTATTCCCATAGTATAGTGAACTATCTAGTTATTCGGCAACAAAATAAAGCAAAACATTCAAGAAACTAATGCAAGACATTCACAACAACAAAACTTGGCTACTTATTACTAAGGTGGCCACATGGTCTTAAACAAAACATACCACTCAGTAAGGCACAATCTCCTCAAACAATATAAAATCCCATCTAATGTCTTCTTTTTATCTTAATTGGAGGCTGGCTTCCAATCATCCTTCAGCTGATTAAGAGGTAGGGAAAAGTACAAAGGCCATCCACTCCTAGATCACAGTAAGTCATAATCTCATCAGTCAGCACTAAGTACCCAGGTAAAGGACCTTTCTTCTTAACTCCAGGCTGATGTCCAAACTCCTGAGCTCCTCTTCCATCTCTGTTCTTGCTTGAATCCACCCAACTCTAGTCTGGATTCATTAACAGGCAGCTCTCTGATCTCAGCTCATGGTGATTAGTCCAGTTGATGCCCTTCGAAGCTTCTGTTTCTGGTAAGACAAAGCTTAACAGAGACACAACAATATTTAATATTTTATTTTATTATATTAATAATATTATTAATTATAATATATTATAAAATTAAGTATAACAGGCTTACAACTATATTCACACAAATTGCTGGCAGTATCTATCATCTCAGCTCACTTTTTGTCTGACAAAGTAACAGAAACCAAAAAAGCTTCTGTCTGAGAAGTCAAACACAAATCAGCAGTAAAGTCCTAGGACCTCTGTAAACGCCAGTAAAGACCTCTTTCAGGACTTCTGTAAACAGCAATAAAAGTCCTTTTTCAGGGTTTCTGGATCAGCAGTAAAGTTCTCTTTTACAACTTCTTTCTAAAAACAACAGACAAAACTTGTGTCTGACAGACCAACAGGCAGAGTGCTATAGAGTGCCTACATCACAAGCATTCTTGCTCTCAGTTCTGCTTGGTCCCAGCCCGTGCTTTTATCTGTTTTGCTCCTTTCTGTTCCACCCTTCATGTTCTTTTCTTTCAACATGTTCCTCCCACCTTGCTTCCATATGATGGCATTAGGCCTATTAAGGGGAGGAAAGGTCTCCAAACTCCCTATTAAGGGCAACACAATGTATACTATTTCCAACAAAGAATTGATATAATCACAGAAGGGGCTCCAAGGCACTTGAATAGCTGAAACAAGGAGCTAAGTACCACTTTGCTTGCCATTAGGAAAAGAAACCTTCAGGATGTTGGGAGAACTATTGTAAATTGCATGCCACCATCAGCAGGGGGAGGGGAGATGGGGGGAGAAAAGTTAGAACTCAAAAGCTTGTGGAACTGAATGTTGTAAACTAAAAGTAAATGTATGTATCTATATCTATATACATACATATATATGTGTGTGTGTGTATGTGTGTGTGTAACCTTCATTCTGTATTCATAGTTCATCAGTTTTCTCTCTGAATGGAGATAGCAATATTACTCCATGGGTCCTTTGGAATTGTCTTAAATCATTTTCTTGATCAGAGTAACCAAGTCTTTCACAGGTGATCATCCTTAAAATATTACTCTTACTGTGTACAATGTTCTCCTGTTTCTGTTCTCTTCACTTTTTATGAGCTCATTTGTCTTCCCAGGTATTTCTCAAAATCATCCTACTCATCCTTTCTTAAAGCATAACAATATTCCATAATAAACACATTCCACAACTTAATCAGCTTTAACCCAGTTGTTCTTCAACATGGTTGGGCTTGCTCACAGCTCCACTAACACTGCATTATCATCCTAATTTTTCTACATTCCTTCCAGCATTTGTCATTTTCTTTTTCTGTCATGTTAGGCAATCTAATAGGTGTGAGTTGTTTTTTTTTATTTTAATTTCTCTAATCAATAGTGATGTATAGCATTTTTATGTGACTATTGATGGCATTGATTTCTTCTCAAAACTTTTTCAATTATTTGATTATTTATCAATTGGTTAATAACTATTATTTTAATAAATTGGGCTGTTACTTATATTTCTTTTTGAGAGGTAAGCCTTCATCAGAGAAATTCACTGTACATTTTTCTAGCTTCTTGTTTTTCCTCTAATTTTTGTGGTATTAGTTTTGTTTGTGCAAAAGCATTTTTCTTTCAGATAAAAGTTATATATTTTATTTCCCTTAGTGCTCTCTACTTCTTCTTTGGTCTTAAACTCTGCCCTTATTCATAGGTTAGACAGTTGTAGTTTTCTTTGCTCACCTAATTTAATTATATCAACATGTATTTCTCAATCTTTATCCATTTTGACCTTATCTTGCTATACAGTATGAGATGCTGGTCCATGCCTAGTTTCTGCCAAACTGCTTTCCAGTTACCCCAGCAATTTATGTTAAATATTGAGTTTTTACACCCAAAGTTTGGATCATTAAGTTTACAAACATTAGATTATAATGGTCATTTTACTACTGTTAATTGTGTGCCTAATCAATTCCACTGAGCTACCACTCTATTACTCACATTTCTTATATGATTACCACTCTATAATATAGATTGTAATCTATGACAGAATAAATAAAGTTAAACAGGATAGTCATTTTCATTCTATTGGCTCAGCCTCCCCCTAAGCAATTGATATTTCTTTAATTGTTTAGATTTGTCTTTATTTGTGAGAAAGGTTTTGTAATTCTGTTTATGTGGTTGCAGGTTTTGCCTTGATAGATAGATTCAGAAGTATTTTATATTGTCTGTAGTTACTTTAAGTGGAAGTTCTCTTTCTATCTGTTGCTGATAGTTTTTACTGGTAATATATAAAAATGATGATGATTTATGTGGATTTATTTTATATCATACAATTTCATCAATGTTGTAAATTATTTCAACTACTTGTTTTTTAAGTTCATTCTCTTAAGGTTCTCCAAGTAAACCATCATATCATGTGCAAAGAATGATAGTTTTTTTTCCTCATTGTTTCATTTCTTCAATTTCTGTTTTTCTTCTGTTGCTACAGATAGAATTTCCGGTATAATATTGAATAGTAATGGATGATTCACTCCTGATCATCAGGGAGGCTTCATGTTTATCTTCAGTATAGACAACGCTTGGTCTTGTTTTTAGATAGATACTATTCATCATTTGAGAAAGGCTCCATTGATTCCTATGCCTTCTAATATGTTTAATAGGAATGGATGTTGGATTTTTAAAAGGTTTTTTGCATCAAGATAATCATATAATAATTTTTGTTGTTTCTGTTAGTGCAATTATGATGATACCTGAAATATTGAACCTTCCCTGCATTCCTAGTATAAATCACACTTAGTCATAGTGTATTATCTTTGCATCATATTACTGTAATATCCTGGGTAGCACTTTATTTAAATGTTTAAACCAATAGACTTTAAGGAAATTGATTTATAATTTTCTGGGGTATTTTTTGCTTTTGGGGGGTTAAGGGGGAAGGTAGGGCAGTTGGGTTTAAGTGACTTGCCCAAGGTCACATGGCTAGTTTTGTGTTAAGTGTCTGAGGCCGGATTTGAACATAGATCCTCCTTACTCCAGGGCCAGTGCTCTATTCATGGTGCCACCTAGCCACCCCTCCTGTCTTTTTGTTCTCCCTAGTTTATGTTTCAAAATCCTATTTGTATCATAAAAGGAATTTGGTAAGATTCCTTTTTTGTCTGTTTCCCTAAATAGCTAGTAAATTATTGGGATTCTTTCTTAAATGTTTGTAGAATATAACTGTCAATACTGCTGATACTGAGGATTTCTTCTTAGGGAGCTCATTGATGGCTGTAATAGTAATGGAATTTGAAGATACCCCTGTATTGCCTTGGTTTTCAGGTTGAGTGTTAAAACCCAGAGCTTGTGAATCCCACTTGTGACATGGACTTGTTGACAGGAAAAGAGAGGACTGAAGTGGGAGGAGCTGGTGCTGTGGATTTAGAGAGGCACGAGCAGAGGAAGAGAGGCAAAAGAATTTTTGGAAGCAGCATCCTGGAGGCAGAGAGAGAGAGAGAGAGAGAGAGAGAGAGAGAGAGAGA
>NW_027187314.1:6828387-6863391 GCF_028583685.1 Petaurus breviceps papuanus
GAGAGAGAGAGAGAGAGAGAGGATTGCTGAGGGCCAGTTCAAGCTGCACAGGATTTTTGAGATCTGCCACCCAGAGCTGCCAAGGACTGAGGAGACATGGCTGTGATGCTGGTAATGTGTGATGTTGTTTTTCCAGATTCTTCCATTGGTGAAGGACAGAGCTGTTGTTCCAGAGGTCCTGGAACCTTTCCAGATTCTTCCATTGGTGAAGGACAGTGCTGTTGTTCCAGAGGTCCTGGAACCTTGCTGTTGGTTCAGGGGTCCTGAGACTGTTCTGAAGACAGAGACTGAATTATATACTCTGGTGAAGGACAGTTCTGTTGTTGCAGAGATCCTGGAACCTTGCTATTGGTTCAGAAGCCCTGAAGAAGGATTTTCTTGTAGTATGTTTACAGAAATCCTGGAAGAGGGACTTGCTGATGTTTTCAGGGATCCTAGCACTATTCTGCAGACAGAGAATGAATTTATGAGGACACTGTCAATGTATCTTGTGACTTTGTTAAGTTTGTCTCCCCAGCAATAGAGATTGCTGAGAACTTGCCTGGAGTCAAGATGAAGAAAAGACCTTTCTGAGTATTAAATGCTGTGCTCAGAGATAGATGGCCTTTGTGCTCTGTACTGCCCCTCTTGAGAAGGTGCTTGGCAGTTGTGATGCAGGGATGGTAAACTTTGGACATTTTCTGTGCTCTGTGACTGACTGTGAATGTACTTTGTTTATGATGGAAAACTAATCTCTATTTGAGAAGACTGTCTTTGGGATAGACTAAATGAATGTACTGCCCAGGGGTGGATTAGTCTTGGAAGAGGGACTTTGTGATTGACTAAGTGAATGAACTGTCCAGGGGTAGAGTAGTACTTGGAAATTATTGAATTACACTTGGTGAATGCTGTATTTTGATTTTTTTCTGTTCTTAATTTGTCACTGAATAAAATGGAGGGCTGCTATGCTGGTATTTCTGAACCTTGGAAGTTGTCTTTGCTTGGCATTACAGTGGCTTGCTCATATTATCCCCTTAAATTGGGTTATTTAAAAATATTTTTTCCTCTTCTGTTAATCTGGGCAGTTTGTAGTTTTATCAATATTTATCCACTTCACATAGATTTCTAGTTTTACTGGCCTATAATTGGACAAAATAATCCCTAACAATTGTTTTAGATTCATCTTCATTGGTGGTACATATATTCTTTTCATTTTTGGTAGGAATAATAGGGCTTTCTTCTTTTTTTTTAAGCAAGTTAATTGATGGCTTATCTATTTTACCACAGTGAGCATTTTTCCCAAGCTGTACATGTCACCTTCACAAAAATTCACTATATATTATGCCATAATAACCTCATGACCAAATTTAGGAGAGCAAAAATGCTAAATAAATCTTTAAACCACCTTTCAGAATTATTTATTATTTCAATGATTCTCTCACTTTCAGTTTTCTTAATCTCCTTCAATTTTTAGGATTTCCATTTTGTTGTTTAATTAGGTCATTTTAATTTGTTCCTTTTCTAATTCTTGTAGTTGCATGTCTGAGCCATTGATGTGTACTTTCTCTCTTTTATTGATGTATGCATTTAGAGAAATACATTTTCTCCTAAGTACTGCCTTGGCTACATCTCACACATTTTGAAATATTCTCATTGTTGTCACACTCTTGAATGAAATTATCAATTATTCCTATAATTTATTCTTTGGTCCATTCATTCTTTAGGATTATATTATTTATTTTCCAATTAACTTTTAATCTATGTTTTCATGGCCCTTTATTAAATATAAATTTTATTGAATTGCGGGTTGTAAAGGGTGAATTTAATACTTCTGCTTTTCTATTTTTGGTCATGAGGTAATTAGGTCTTAACATCTGGTCAATTTTGTGAAGGTTCCATGTACATCTTGGGGAAAAGGATAGTCCTTTCTATTGTCATTCAGTTTACTCTGGAATTTTATCATAACTACATTTTTAAATATTCTATATATCTCTTTCATTTCATTCTTAAATATTTTATGGTTAGATTTGTCTAGCTCTGAAAGGAGAATGTTAAAGTTCCTCAATAGTATAATTTTACTATTTCTTCCTGCAATTCATTGAAATTTTCCTTCAAAAATTTGAATGCTATTCCATTTGGTCTATATATGATTAGTATTGAGATTACATCATAGTCTATGATGCCTTTAAGCAAGATGTCATTTCCAGGCTTGTCTCTTATAATTAAGTCTATTTTTGTTTTTGTTTTGCCTGAAATCAGGATTGCTACTCCTGACTTTTCTACTTCACCTTAAGCATAATAGATGCTTCTCCAGTGCTTTACTTAATCTCTGTGTGATTTCTCTATTGAAATGTGTTTCTTGTAAGCAACATATTGTTTGATTTTAGTATCTAATTCATTCTGCTATCCTCTTCAGTTTTATGGATGAGTTCATTCTATTTACATTCACTTTTATAATTACTAGCATTGCATTTTCCTGAATTGTATTTTCTTCTGTTCATATTCTCTTTTTTTATCCTGTCTCTCCTCTAAAGATTTGGGTTGTTGTTGTTATTGTTTATTTTGCTTTATTTTATTGTTTCTTGGTGCCTCATGGAGTCATTAGATTCCACTTGCCCATTTCGAATTTTGAAGGAATTATTTTCTTCAGGGAGCTTTTGCATTTCTTTGTTTTCCATTTAGCCAATTCTTCTTTTTAAGAACTTTTTTTCATCAGTTAATATTTGTAACTCTTTTTCCATTTGAACAGTTCTATTTTGTCAGGTGTTATAGGCTTTTGTATCAGAACAGTGAACTGGCATGTTCCTTCCACAAAACTACTTTGTTGAAAACTATGCAACCGATTTGGTGAAAACTATGTGGCTATTTTAGTAATAAGTTGTTGAGTTGTGACATGGTGAATGCTGTACCTTGATTTTCTGGGAATGTTTTGCTCTGAATTGTTATTGAAAAATAGAGAGTTCATTATACTATGTAATCAGAACATTGAAAGCTGTTCACAGCAGCAGTCCTCTGGAAAGCTGTTCATGCTTGGCTTTACACATATGTCTTTCTAACACAATATCAATATAGCTTTTCTTCTTAATATAAAATCATAGAGCATAGTATTTTTTTCTTTTACTTTTTGGAGGAGGGAAGGCAGGGCAATTGGGGTTAAGTGACTTACCTAAGGACACAAGGCTAGTAAATTAAGTGTCTAAGGGATGATTTCAAATCAGGTCCTCCTGACTCCAGGGCAGGTGCTCTATTCACTGCACCACCTAGCTGACTCAGAACACAGTATTTTAAATATAGAACTAGAAGGGAACCCAAAGGCCATATATTCCAATCTTTTCATTTTATATATGGGGAAATTTGGACACAGGGCATTTTAGTAATTTGCCCCCTGTATTGTCACTTTTATCACTTTTGTAATATCCAAAAGGAGTGGCTATGTGGTGAAGTGGTGTAATGCAAAGGGAAATTTAAAGATACTCCCTGCTCTTAGGCCCTCTGATAGGCTTAAGAGACTTTGAGAACCTTCCTGGATTTGAAAATATACTCTGCCTCCTAATAGGCTGAACGTGGTCACATGGAGCCTGTGACAGAAGGCTTGGTTTTCAGGAATGCCCACACCTTGATGCTGTGTGATTGGGGAGTGGGTCAAGAGGGTGCTTACATTATCTGAGCCAGGAGAAGGCTATATAATTCCTGATGTGAGGCTTTGCTTTGGGGTTCACTTTGAGAAGTGTTCTGTGATTTGATCAGATGAGACTCTGGGAAGCCGTTATTGAGAGCCCCCCGGCTTTGAAAAACCCAGATGTTGATTTGGTATGGATGTAATGGTTTGGAAACCTGTCTACTTGATCTGTCTCTCTGTCTTGATAATTCTGTCTGTATACTCTGAAGTTTGTGGTGCTGACCTTTTCCCCCTGAACTAGGTAAACGATATATGTTTGACTGATTAAAGTAAGCTTGTTAACCCATTTTGAGTTGCTTTCCTTTATCAAAGCAGATCCAAGAACCTGTGTTGGCAGCCACCCTGGGGACACTGGGGTGCTTGCTGCTACAAGTGGATATAGTGCCAGGCCTGGAGTCAGGAAGGCTCATCTTCCTGAGTTCAAATCTAGTCTCAGACACCTACTAGGTATTTGACCCTGGACAAGTCACTTAGCTCTGTTTGCCTCAGGTTCCTCATATGTAAAATGAACTTAAGAAGAAAATGGAAAACTGCTCCAGTACTTATGCCAAGAAAACCCCAAATGGGATCATGAAGAATTGATATGACTGAAAAGAACTGAACAACAACACCAATTGCATGCTTGTGTTTATATTATGTATATCTTCCTCCGCCTTATAATTGGTATCCACCATTCCAACTAACGACAAGAGAATTTTGAATAAAACCTAAAATTATGGTTTTTATACAAAGATATAGTCATATACTTTATGAAAGGAGAGAGAGGACAGGAGCAACACCTTATAATTTTTTTAATATTAAAAAATTCAATTTAATAGTTGAGAATGGGAAATATATGAGGACAAAATATGGTGAAGCTATGACTCAAGAAAAAGGAAAGAAGGGTAATGATTTGTAAGATGGCAAAGAATTACTATGCCTATACATCCTCAAATTTCTTTTTTGTTTGTTTGTTTTTAATTTTTTGGTCTTTATTAATTTGTTTGTTTACTTTTGTTTACAAGATTCAGTTCCATAATAACCTGAGTTTCAAATTTTCTCTCCCTCACTCCCCTTCCCCCCATGACAGCATACACTCAAGTACAGGATCTGCAAATAATTTCACATTAGACATTAGGTTATAAAGGATTGTATCAGATGGAATGAACAATGGGAAAGAGGGAAAAAAACAAGCAAGAAAAAGAAAAAAGATCATGTAGTTTGCTTCAATCTGGATTCAAACACAGTTCTTTCTAGTTCTGTCTCTGAATGTGGATACCTCTCTCCATTATGAGGCTTTTGGGGTTGACTTATAACCCTGCATTGCTGGGAAGAGTCCAATCTATCAAAGTTGGTCATCACACATAAGTTGTGTTTGTAATTGTGTACAAATTTCTCCTGGTTCTACTCTTCTCACTCAGCATCAGTTCGTATAAGCCTCACCAGGTAGATATTAAGTCCATCTGCAACTCATTTCTTATAGCACAATAGTATTCCCTTACATCCATATACCACAACTTGTTCAGCCATTCCCCAACTGATGGGAAATCCCTTAATTTCCAATTCTTTGACACCACATAAAGACCTGGTATAAATATTTATCTACGTAAGGGTCTTCCTCCCACTTCTATGATCTCTTTGGAATACAAACCTAGAAGTGTTATTGCTGGATCAAAGGGTATGAAATTATTTATAGCCCTTTGGGCACAATTCCAGATTGCTCTCCAGAATGTTTGGATCAGTTCACATCTCTACCAGCAATGCATTAGTGTTCCAATTTGTCCACATCCTCCCCAGCATTGTCATTTTCCTGTTTTGTCATCTTAGCCAATCTGATTGGTGAGATGTGGTACCTCAGAGTTGTTTTGATTTGCCTTTCTCTAATCAATAGTAATTTAGAGACTTTTTTCATGTGCTTATAGATATCTTTAATTTCTTCCTCTGAAAACTGCCTGTTCATATCCTTTGAATATTTATCAATTGGGGAATGACTTGTATTCTTATAAATTTGATTCAATTCTCTATATATTTTAGAAATGAGACCTTCATCAGGGACATGGGCTGTAAAAAAAAATTTTTTCCCAATTTTACACTTCCCTGTTAATCTTGCTTACATTGGCTTTATTTGTACAGAAGCTTTTCAATTTAATGTAATCAAAACTATACATTTTGCATTTTATAATACTCTCTAATTCTTGTTTGCTCATAAAGACTTCACCTCTCCCCAAATCTGACAGGTAAACTATTTCTTGCTTTCTGAAATTTCTTACAATATTAGCCTTTATACCTAGATCATGCATCCATTTAGGAATGATTTTGGTATATGTTGTTAGATAATGGTCTATGCCCAGTTTCTGCCATACTATATTCCAGTTTTCCCAGCAGTTTTTGTCAAATAGTGAGTTCTTATCCCAAAAACGGGTGTCTTTGGGTTTATCAAACAATAGATTGCTATAGTCATTGACTGCTACCCAGAGTTTCATCTGGTCAAATCACAAGAAAAGTCTTCCAATGAGTGAGCCCCATAGCAAAATGCTAACCTCAGAGAATATATACCCTTTTTAGAGCCAAAAAAAATCATGACCCTCATGACTCAGTGCCTAATTAGAAATTAACAAAAGGTGTGAAAGTCTTACTACAAGCAAGCCTCCCCTAAGCAAGCTTCCCTTAATGGGCTGTCCACATGAGGCCTGTTAATGGGCCAGAAGATCTTAAATCCTATTAGCATTACACCATCTTTAGTTAAATAGTTGTACACTCTGAATATACTTATTGCACTTGGCAAATAAGATTATGAGGTTGCTCTTAGATATTTCGTCATAAAGACAGGTCCATTTGGTTAATGGAAAAAATAAAAAACCTTGAGTAGTTAATAATGAATATAGAAACAGCAACAATAATGCAATAATAATAACTAGCATTAGTTTTCTGCTGGCCCACTTTCACTTGGATGGACATGGAGACAGAGTTGGGTGCTGGCTCCAGCCAACTGGGATCCAAGTTCTTGAGGCTAGGGCTGCAGCTCCAACATTTCACCTGCGAACAGAACCTGCTCTCCCGACCTGATGGCTCTGCCTCCTTCCTGCAGAGAAACAGCTCGGTCCTAGTTGGAGTCTACAGTCTGATAGAGGTCAAAGTCTGCAAGGAGATCTTCAACAAAGCCCCTCTGGAGGTGATTCTGAAGCCCAAGATAGGGCTGCCTGCAGAGAAAAGCAGGGAGCAGATGACCAGAAATATATGTGAGGCTGTTGTGCTAGGGACCTTGAACCCCTGAACCTCCATAACCATTGTGCTGCAGATAGTCAGCGATGCTGGCTCCCTGATGGCCTGCTGTCTGAATGCAGCCTGCCTGGCCCTGGTGGACATTGGTGTGCCTATGCAGGCATTGTTCTGCAGGGTCACCTGTGCCCTCGACCCAGATGGAGGACTTGTCCTTGACCACACAGCTAAGCAGGAGAAGGAGGCTCAGGCCATACTTATCTTCACCCTGGACAGCATTGAGCAGAAGCTGCTGATGTCCCCCACCAAAGGCCTGTACTCTGTGGCTGAGAGTAGTGTCTTGCACCCCCCCAGCACCCTTCCCATCATATCTTCTGGTTCTACAGAGACTCTCTGCAGCAGCGCTATTCCAAGAACTGTCTCCCAGAAGGGCCAGGGAGTGTGGCTGGGCCTGCACTTCCCCCTCCCCCATCACAAGAAGGGGCTCTGAGGTTCCCCCATGTTCTCAGAACAGTGAAGATGCCAGCTCCTCAGGTGCCTTGAGATTGTCCCTGCTGGGAGCTCCACAAGGGGTTTGGGTGAATCCCCGAGTCCACAGCTGTCTTGACAAGGCCTGTATCACCTCTGCCCTCAGTTTCCCCATCAGTCAGGGTGTGGGGTGTTAGACTCCCTGGCCTTCCAGGATTGTTGCAGCTCTAAACCCTGTGAACCCATCATTCCTTCCCAGACATTCGGTGCTTGGAAATGGGAGAGGAGTATGCATTTATGTGGCACTCACTGTGTGCAGGGTACTGTGCTGAGAGTTCTTCAGATATGGTCTCTTGAATCCTCAAGACAGCCCTGGGAGGGAGGTACTGTTATTATCCCCAGATTACATCTGAGGAAACTGAGGCAGGTGACTGGACTGGTCCAGGGTCATGTTGTCAGTAAGTGTCTGGAGGCTGGATTTGAGCCTTGTGGCACCACCCACCCACTGGGCACTACCAAGACAAAATGGAACTGCTCTTGCCCAAACTGAACTTAGCCTTTCCTGGAGGGATCATTTAGATCAAGGTCATTTGAGGAGGTGGAGAATGCCAAAATCTGGTGGATCCCTGCAAAAGGTCCTAGAGGAGGTGTGGGTAGAGACTGTTTCTGTTTGTGCATGTGTGCCCAGGGCCTGGCAAACAGTTGGCACTCAATAAATGTTTGTGAATGGAAAAAAAACTATCATTTATATGTATGGTTTGTAAGTACTTGACATATATCATTTTATGAGAAACTTGATCATGAACTATTTTAATAAATATTTTTAAAAATAAAATAGAATTCTCTATTCTTCCCTCAAATAAAGAAAAAGACAGGTACAAAATTTAAATCTTCTCCCATACTTCAGTACATTTCACTGGACACCTTCACTAGCACAAACATCAACCTATCCATCACTTCTTATCTTCTGTGAACCTTTTTCTTCTGTTTTTTTTTTATGTATGTATGTTTATATTATCATTATTATCATCACCATCATCATTAATATTATCAACAAACACAGGCATTTCAATAATTCAAACAAAAAAAAAGAAAACTGTTATATTTCTAACAATTTCCCACACTACTACATTCCAGAGAATCTATGATCTAAACAAATTAGAAAGTGCAGAGCCAAGATGGAGGACTAAAGGCAACAACCCAACCAAATTATTCCAGTATTCTCCTCTAAACTCTTTTGAAATAACATAACAAATTGGTTTCTGGAGTGGCATAGCCAACAAGAGTGAGACATGATCAAGTGCAAGATAAGATAAAATGTTGGCAATAAAGATCTGTGACATGAGAGTAGAAGCAGGCCCAGAACACAAGATAAAAGAACACTAGAGGCCAACTGTAGAGGCAGCTGTGACAGCCAAGCTCTCAGTCCAGAGAGAGTAAAGATATTGAACAAATGATACAAATAGATTACAGGAGACCCAGAGCTAATATTGGATGTAAGACCAGACATTGTTTAACAACTCCATTGACTATATGCAGTTCTTACTCATAGTTCCAGGATGGAGACGACTCTGTTACAAGGGAGCACAGTTCCAGGGAAGAGAGGAACAATTACATTTGTACTTACAGGGGTGCCAGAGACTTTGTGATAATTCCATGGCTTAAAGTATTATTAGTGCTTACATATGCAGGACAGGAGGGGTCCTTCCTGGAAAAAAGACCAGATTGAGGACGAGGAGATCAGTGATCATACCTATCCTAGATTTGGTAGCACTGAAAAGTTCAAACCCCCAGACAAACTTTGAAAGCAACTGTGAAAAAGCCTGAAGTTTAGAACAATGCATCTCCACTCCCAAGTGGGCAGAGTTGAAATGTAACATAAAGTTCAAAGTCAAGAAATATGTTAGACAAAAAGGAAAAAAAAAGCAATAAAAAAGGAATGTGCTTAAAAGCTATTGTGATGGTAGAGAATGTAAAGACAGAAACAAAAAAGACAACATAAAAAGAACTACAAGCAAAAATTCAAAGAAAAATATTAATTGGATATAAACCCAGTAGGAATTCATGAAAGAATTAAAGAAAGAGTTAAGAATGGTAAAGGAAAAATGGGAAAAGAAATGAGAGTGATGCAAGAAAATTATGAAAAGAAAAATAACAGCCAGTTAAAAACAAAGGCTCAATTAAAGCTGAAGAGAATACACTTTAAAAACAAAGTTAGTCAAGTGTTAAATGAAGAACAAATATTCACAGAAGAAAAGAATTCCTTAAAAACAATTGGTCAAATGGGAGAAAAAAGTGCTAGAAAAGCTCATTGAAGAAAAAAAATATTCATTAAGAATTAGAATGGAGGAAGTGGAGGCTAATGACATCATGAGACATAAAAAAGGAAAAGCAATAAAACAAAGTCAAAAGAATAAAAAAAAAAGAAAGAAAATGTGAAATATATAATTGGACAAATAACTGACCTGGAAAATGGATCCAGGAGAGATAAAATAATAGTCATTGGACTACCTGAAAGTCATGATTAAAAAAGTATGGAAATACTATATTTCAAGAAATTATAAAGGAATTTTGCACTGATACTTTAGATACAGAGGATAAAATAGAAATTAATAGACTCCATCAATCACCTGAAAGATCCCAGAATAAAAACTTCTAGGAATATTATAGCCAAATTCAAAAGCTCCCATATCAAGGAGAAAATATTGCAAGCAGTCAGAAAGAAACCATTCATATATGATGGAGCCATAATATGATTTAGCTGCTTCCACATTAAAGGAACAGAGAGAGCTCTTGGAAGATAATATTCTGGAAGACCAAGTAGCTAGGATTAAAACAACAACAACAATGAAAACTGCCTGAGGAGGAAATTAATATTTTTATGAAGAAAATGGATATTTAATGAAATAGGTGGCTTTCAAGCATTTGTGATGGAAAGATCAGAGATGAATATGAAATTTTATATTCAAAAACTACCCCCCAGAGAAGCATGAAAAATAAACATGAAAGAAAATCTTAAGGGATTTAATAAGGTTATTTTTTTTACACTCCTGTATGTGAAGATGATACATTTAACTCCTAAGAACTTTATTTTATTATTAGGAAAGTTGATATTGGCTAACAGAACAGAAAAGGAGAATGAAAAGTGCGAGAAAGGAAGTGGAAAAGAAGAGACAATATATTGTACCACTAACGGAGTTGTGAACTGGTCCATCCATTCTAGAGAACAATTTGAAATTATGACCACAGGGCTATAAAACTACATATCTTTTTTACTCAACAGTAGTAGGTTGGTATGTGAAAGAGATCAATGGAAAAGGAAAAGGTTCTATATGTACAAAAATATTTATAACTGCTCTTTTGTGGGATCAAAGAATTCGAAATTAAGGGAATGTTGGGGAATGGCTTAACAAGTTGTGAAATATGACTGTCATGAAATATTACTGTGCTATATGAAATGACAAGGATGGTTTCACAAAAACTTGTAAGACTTATGTGAATTGATGAAGAGCGAAGTGAATGCTACTAGATCACCGTACAAATTAACAGCAATGCTATTTTGATGATCAACTACTAAAGACAGCTACTTTGATCAGTACAATGACTCAAGACAATATTTAAGGTTTTATTATGAAAAATGCTATCCAACTATAGAGAACGAACTGATGAACTCTGAGTACAAACTGAAGTATATTTTTTCCCTTTATATTTCTTCCCTTTTTGCAACATAGGTAACATGAAAATATATTTTGCATGAAAAAAATAAACAAACCGAATTACTCTCTGTTGCCTTTTCTGGTTCCATGGCTTTTCCCCTGATGTTCTTTATGACTAAAACCCACAAATCCACCTTCACCATGAATAATTCTCCTCATTCCTGTCAACCAAGTTTTCTTTTCTGGGCTCATATAGCACTTAGTTTATCTCTTCCCCTTTGCACTTATTAGGTATTATTTTGTATTAGTTATCTGTGCAATTCTTGCATTGCCCAATTAGACTCTAAGTACCTTGAGGCAAGAAGGAAGGGAATGAACCAAGCATTTACTAGTGTGACAGGCTTGGTTTGTGTCTGAGACTGGATTTGAACTCAGGTCTACCTAAGTACTTAAACAGATCTCTTATTCATTGCACTACATAACTGCTTCTAAGACGTGACCCCATGAGTTCAAGAACCTTGTGTTATCTAAACTTAACATTGATATTTCATTACTTCCTGCATCTATCACCCTCTGACTTTAAATCAGCACGCATTTTGTAGGCAGCCTAAGTATCTGTGGACTTAGGAAGGGAATAGTTTAATTACATATTTCTATGAAAAGTGCTCTTCCCACAAAGTTGCATAATCTATAATTTCACCAACTTGATTAGTAAATTCACAAAATTAATCAGGACCTCCTCCTATTACTTCCTACAACCAAAATACAGTATAAAGAAAATAATTTCAAAAAGCAGAAAACATGAGTACCATGGGGAATCAGAAATGCCTCCAATAGGAGGGAGTAGTTTGCTTTGAAGGAGTCTGGGGATTCTAAGAGGAAGAGGGAAGGAAGGTGAATGTGAGAGATGCAAAACTTGGGAACACATCTGGAGTGAAAATGCATAAAAGAGAGATAGAAGAACCACGCATAAATTAAAGGCCAGATGAACACATATTGGATTTGAATACTGGCTTTCCTATGTACAATGTTGTTAAAAGACTTCCAGATTAAGACTCAGCAGATCTGGACTCTATTCTTCAGTCTTTTAACTTGAACTTGGCCAAGTTAATCTCCTTGGCCATCACAGGCCTTATTGGTAAAAGGAGAATGGTAGATTATTTTAACTCTAAAATTCCTTCTAGCTCCAGACTAATGATTCTATGATCTCTTCAAGTTCCTTTACAAACCAAAATCTTATGGCCCCATGAACTGAAAATCTTTAGTAATTACATAGGAATCATACAAAGTGATTCATGATTTGATTTTTGTTCTGCAAGGTCAATCATTGATGAAGATAACTTTTAGGCATACGTTGAACAAATGCTCTCGCTTGAGCTCATTCATAGAGTTTTGTTGCTGCTGTTCAAATAAGACTGTATTAAACACTAGGAGGCCTAGGAGACAGAAGCTGAGTTACAAGTAGCATTCATGGCTGACCTCATTTCAGACTTGATAACCAACTTAGTTGGTCTTTAAAAAATTTTTATGCTTAGAAAAAAGAGCAGAGTTAAATTATTTAACCTAATTTCATAAAGGTTTTCTTCTGAATGACAGATTCATTATTAGCTTTCAAAAATATTTAAATGAAAAATGATCGGAACTAAGAGGTTTTCCATAGCTATGCTCACATTTCTCAGTTAGATTGAAGTAGCTATGCTTTAATTTGTGCAAAACATAATTTGAATTCATAAATCACTTTTAAAGAGTAAATTTAAGGGGCAAAGCCAAGATGGCAGAGTAAAAGCATAAACATGGCGTGGGCTCCAGCTCCAACCACGTCTGATACTTGTAAAAAATGATTAAACAAATTTTAAATGTAAAGAACCCACAGAGTGACAGGGAAAAACAAATCTCCAGCTGAAGGCAGCATGACAGGCCAACAGGAAATGTCTACTGCAGCATGCTAGGAGCATAGCACTGTGCCCCATGAGCTATGGTTCCAGCCCGAGGGTGGCACAGACCAGTCAGAGCAGACTTCAGGAGAATGAATCACCAGCAGCTGTGGAGGTTTCCAGAATACTCAACCCATAAAAGCTAAAGAGAAAATAAAAGGTTAGTGGGGAACTCTGAGGGAAGGGTCAAGGAAGAGTGCAGTATGGCCCCTGTCCCTGGGCCAAGAAGTGGCAAATCAGTGGTGACTGCAGCTGTTGCCCCATGGCTATATCCAGAGCTCCTGGACTGCAGATCCAACCAACCATTCATAGGGTAATTTCATGGGGGACCAATCAACCATTCATAGGGTAATTTCTCTTATTTGACATGCTTGGATCTGTATTGTGGCCTTGGATAGTAGTCCTGGTGTGTGTGGCCAGTGTGCCAGAGCTTGTTGGGGATGTAGTGAGGCCTCCCATCTAATAGCTCTGGCAGTTGCAAAAACCCCTGCAATTTGTGACAAAGCACTCTCCATTCGGTAAGCAGAGTTCCACTGTGGCAAAGAGCTCAAAAATCAAGGAACTGGCAGGATGAGCAAGCAAAGAAAGTGCAATAAGACCATAGAATCCTTTTTGGGGGACAAAAAGGATCAAGGAAACAAGTGGGAGAAAGACAGTGAATTCAGAACTCCTGCCTCAAAAGCATCCAAGAAAAATATGAACTGCTTACAGGCCATGGAAGAGTTCAAGAAGGATTTTGAAAATCAAGTAACAGGGGAAGCTAGATAGCACAGGGAATAGAGCACATGCCCTGGAGTCAGGAGTACCTGGGTTTGGATCCAGCCTCAAACACTTCCACGCACACACAAACACACACACACACCTAGCTGTGTGACCTCGGGGAAGTCACTTGACCCCAATTTCCCTCCAAAAAGCTAAAAAAAAAAGAAAATCAAGTAAGAGAAGTAGAGGAAAAATTGGGAAGAGAAATGAGAATGATGCAAGAAATAATGAAAAGTGTTAGCCTGCTAAAGGAGATCCAAAAGTACACTGAAGAAAATAACAACTTAAAAAGTAGACTGACAAAAATGGCAAAAGAGCCCCAAAAAGCCAATGAGGAGAAGAATGCTTTAAAAAGCCAAATTTG
The DNA here is from genome assembly GCF_028583685.1 of Petaurus breviceps papuanus. Lineage (NCBI taxonomy): Eukaryota > Metazoa > Chordata > Mammalia > Diprotodontia > Petauridae > Petaurus > Petaurus breviceps. The sequence continues at coordinate 6,842,428 of NW_027187314.1, forward strand.
CCAGATGGAAAAGGAATTTGAAAAAAGTCACGGGAGAGAGTAACTTCTTCAAGAGACTATAAAACAGATCAAAACAAATGAAAAAAAAATTAGAAGGCAATGTGAAATATCTTATTAGAAAAACCACTTACCTCTTATTAGAAAAACCACTTACCTGGAAAATGGATAGAGGAGAGATAATTTAAAAATATTGGTCTACCTTAGAGCCATGATCAAAAAAAAAACAAAAACAAAAAAACGTGTCTAGACACCATCTTTCCAGAAATTATCCAGGAAATTGCCCTGATATTCTAAAACTATGGGGTAAAATAGAAATTGAAAGAATTCATCAATCACCTCCTGAAAAAGATCCCAAAAAGAGAATTCCAGGATTATTATAGCCAAATTCCAAAGTTCCCAAGTCAAGGAGAAAATACTGCAAGCAGTAAGGAAGAAACAATTTGAGTATTGCGGAAACACAATCAGGTAAACACAAGACCTAGCAGCTTCTACATTAAGTGATCAAAGGCCTTGGAATATGAAATTTTGGAGGTCAAATTGGAGCTAGGATTAAAACTAGGAATCACCTACCCTGCAAAGCTGAGTATAATGCTACAGGAAAAATGTTTTCATTCAATGAAATAGAGGACTTTCAAGCATTCTAGAAGAAAAAACCTGAGCTGAACAGAAAATTTGACTTTCAAATTCAAGAAGCAAGAATTGCATGAGAAGGTAAACAGTAAAAAGAAATCCTGAGAAACTTACTAAAGTTGAACTATTTACATTCTTTCATGGAAAAATGATAATTGTAACTCATAAAACTTTTCTCAATATGAGGATAGCTGAAGGGAACATATGTGTGTGTGTGTATATATATATATATATATATATGTGTGTGTGTGTGTATGTATGTATATGTGAGGGGGGATCTGTGTGTGGGTCTGTGTGTATACATACATATATGTATATATAGGAGGGTGTATTTTTATATAAATATGTATGTGAGTGTGGGCATATATATGTTCATGTATTCATAGACAGAGGGCACAGGATGAGTTGAATATGAAGGGATGATATGTAAAAAATAAAATTAAGAGGTAAGAGAGGAATTTATTGAGAAAGAATAGTGTAAATTATCTCATATAAATCAGGCAAGAGAAAAGTGTTACAATGGAGGGGAAGAGCAGAAAGATGAAAGGGAATGGGACAACCTGATGTTCCTTGAATTTGGCCTAAACAAGGAATAACATACACACTCAAGTGGGTATCTTACCCTACAGAAAAATAGGCGTGGTAGGGGATAAAAGAGGGGAGAATAGAAGGGAGGGCAGATTGGTGGAAAGAGTAGTTAGATGAAAACATTTTTGAAAAGGGATAGAGTTAAAGGAGAAAATAGAATAAGTGGGGGAGGGGGGGTAGGATGCAGGGAAATATAGTTTGTCTTTCAAAATGTAACTACTATGGAAATGATTTGGGTAACTGCACACGTACAATTTATATTCAATTGCTTATCTTCCCAGTGGGGGTGGGTGAGGAGGGAAGAATAGAAAAAAAAATCTGGAACTCAAAGTTTTAAAAACAAATGTTTAAAAATTTGTTTTTTTTTACATGCAACTGGAAAATAAGGTATACAGGTACTAGGGTATGAAAACCCATCTTGCCCTACTAGAAAGTTAGGGGGGTGAAGGGGAAGAATATAAGAGAGAACATATTGGGGGAAAGGGTACTCAGTAGGCTTGCTATTTTGGGGGAGGGATGGGGAAAGACAGGGAGAGAAAAAATTGTAACTCAAAATCTTGTGGAAATGAATGTTGAAAACTAAAAATAAATTAATTAAAAATTTAAAAAAATATATATATATACATATATATATATATATCAGAAGGAAAAAAAATAAAGTAGACTAAGTCAAATGGCAAAAGAGGCCCAAAAAGCCAATAAGGAGAAAAATACCTTAAAAAGCCAAATTGGCCAGATGGAAAAGGAATTTCAAAATCTCGCTGAAGAGAATAATTCCTTCAATAGATCCAGGAGAGATCATTTAAAAGTCATTGGACTACCTGAAAGCCATGATCAAAAAAAGAGCCTAGACACCATCTTTCAAGAAATTAACAAACACAATTGCCTCAGTATTCTAGAACCAGAAGGTAAAATAGAAATAACCTCTTGAAAAAGATCCCAAAAAGAAAAATCCTATTAATATTTTAGCCAAATTCCACAGTTCCAAGGCAAAGGAGAAAATTCTGCAAGCAGTCAGGAAGAACCAATTTGAAAATTGTGGAAACAAAATCAGGATAACAGAAGACCTAGCAGCTTCTACATTAAGCGATCCAAGTGCTTGGAATATGATTTTCTGGAGGTCAAAGGAGCTAGGACTAAAACTGATAATCACCTACCCAGAAAAACTGAGCATAATATTTCAATGGAAAATATGGTCATTCAATGAAGTAGAGAATTTTGAAGCATTCTTGATGAAAAAAGCAGAGCTGAATAGAAAATTTGCCTTTCAAATACAAGAAGCAAGAGAAGAAAGAGAAGGTAAACAGGAAAAAGAAATAATAAGGAAATTACCAAAGTTGAACTATTTATATTTCTACATGGAAAAATGATCATTGTAACTCATAAAACTTTTCTCAGTATGAAGATTGTTGAAGGGAATATATATATATATATATGTATATGTATAGAAGGGTGTTTGTGTATATAAATATATGTGTGAATGTGTGCATATGTGTGTACATTTATACATAGACACAGGGCACAGTATGAGTTGCATAGGAAGAGATGATATCTACAAAATAAAATTAAGAGGTGAGAGAGGAATATATTGGGAGAAGGCAAAAGGAAGAGATAGATTAGGGTAAATTATCTCATATAAAAGAGCGAAGAGAACACTGTTACAATGGAGGGGAAGAGCAGGAAGGTGAAAGGGAATGGGTCAATCTTACTCTTATTGAATTTGGCTTAAGGAAGGAAAAATACACACATCCAATTGTGCTTCTTACCCTACAGGAAAGCAGGGTGGAAAGAGATAAGAAGGGGGATGATGGAAGGGAGAGCAGATTGGGGGTGAAAGTAGTTAGAAGCAAATACTTTTGAAAAGGAACAGGGTCAAAAGAGAAAATGGAATAAGTGGAGGGCAGGATAGGATGCAGGGAAATATAGTTAGTCTTTTACCATATAAATACTATGGAAATATTTTGGTAACTACACATGTACAATCTATGTTGAATTGCTTGTCTTCCCAGTGGGTGTGGGTGAGGAGGGAAGAAGGGAAAGACACTGGAATTCAAACTTTCAAAAAGAAATGTTTAAAAAATTGGGTTTATTGCATGAAACTGGTAAAAAAGATATATAGTCACTGGGCTATAGAAATCCATCTTGCCCTACTAGGAAGTTAAGTAGAGGGATGGGAGAGGATAAAAGAGAGATTGAGGGAAGGGGTATTCAGTAGGCTTGCTATTTTGAGGTGGGGGTGTAGGGGAAAGATGGGTAGGAAATTTGTAACTCAAAATCTTGTGGAAATGAATGTTAAAAACTAAAAATAAATACCTAAATTGGAAAAAAGAAAAAAAAGGAAATTTAATTTGATAGATCAAGATTTATAATGTAATTCATTTTCCAATGTTATTAGAATTGTTCTTTGGTGGCAAAGGCTTTTTTTCCCATTAGGAATTACATAGTTACTTTCAAAACTTAAATTTTATGTAGAGATTTGTTAAATAGTATATCTTCTATGTTTGACTAGAAATGGGAGCATGATGCTACAGTCTTATAAATCTAAGAAGCATCTTTTTTTCATAGGTTATTACCCACTGTGATAGTAAGAGCTCTTTGAGACTAATGACTTTCTAACTTTTTCTATTCATGTCACCAGAAGTCAGCATAGCTTTTGGCACACAATAAGTGCTTAATAAATCTTTTTTTTCTCTGAATTTACTTTGACTTCACCTAGTTTCAGGAGTGGAAGTAAGAAATAATTAAAACTATTTCGATATTCAATATAGTAACTAATTAATATGGGCAAGTGATTTTCCAGGAAGGACTGACTTTAAATTGCTTGGCCAATGGCAGAAGGATGGCCTTACATTGTTTTTCTTACATTAAAGATCAAAAGCCTTTGATAAAGGCACTTATAGCTTTCTCCCTTGAAATTCTATACATGTATGCAATCTGAGACTCTTTTAAGGAAAGAAAGAAATAAAATTTCCAGTATATCAAGTTCCGAACAAGGCAGAAAAGCATCAACTATGAACATAGTTATGCATAAATGTATGTCTATTTGTATGTTTTAAAACAAGCATGTTGTCATTTCATTCCCAGATGAAAAAGAGAACTTAAAATTTCTAAGAAGAAACATATCTATGTACTTCATAAAAAAGACATAGTTATCTAAGATATAACACAGTCAAGCAAATTATGATAGTCATAGTTTTATGGGCCATATACCAAAGGGCAAGACAATCATCCAGTTTTGTCAATGAAACCATAAGGAACTAGAACATAAAATGGATTCCCTGCATAGATACCACAGCAGATTCATGAACTGAAAGGAAAAAATAAATAAATTTTCCAGTTTTGTAAAAAGTTAGGGAACCAGGTAAACAGAGCAAAGTAAGAATAGTGAACCGAAAGGCGATTTTGTTGCACTTGATATATTTTTGGTGTGAGTTGTCCATAGTTCTATTACTTAAAAGAATAAAATTTGTATCCCCATTGAACCACCCCTATCCAGTCCCCTGAAACTACTTTTCAGTGAGTGATGAGTGATCATTTTTTTCATCGTTACAATAATTTATTTTTTCTAGTTACATGTAAAAACAATTTAACATTCATCTGCCTTAAATTTCGAGTTCCAAATTCTCTATCCCCTCCTTTTTCACATCTTTCCTTAAGAAAACAAACAATTTGGGGTGGCCAGGTAGCACAGCGAGTAAGAGCACCAGCTCCAGTGTTGGGAAGACCTGGAGATTGAATCCCAGGCTCAGACACTTAGCACCCACCCAGAAACACCTGGCCGTGTAACCTTAAGCAAGTTACTTAACCCCTATTGCTTTAAAAAAAATAGAAAACAAACAATTTTATGTATGTTATACATGTCAGGTCATGCAAAACATATTTCCACATTTGTCATGTTGTAAAAAAAAAAAGTAACAAGAAACAAGAAAAGCAAAGTAAGTTTAAAAATGCTTTCATCTGCATTTATACTCCATCAGTTCTTTCTCCATAGATGCATATGTAAATAGAGAGCATTTTCCCTCATAAGATTTTTGGGATTGCCTTGAATCATTAGTTCAAATTCCTCTACAGAATCGTTACATTAGTTCACACTCTAGCAAGGGTGCTTTAATGTCCCAATTTTCCTACATCCCTTCCAATATCTATCATTCTACTTTTTTATCATATTAGTCAAACTAATAGGTGTAAGGTGGCATCTCAGAGTTGTTTTAATTTGCCTTTCTCTCATCATTCATGATTTAGAGCATTTTTCACGTCTATATAAAACTTTGATTATTTCATGTGAAAATTGCTTGTTTATATCCTTTGACCATTTATCAATTCAGGATTGATGTTTATTCTTACAAATTTGAATCAGTTCCTTATATATTTGAGAAGTGAGGCTTTTATCACAGAAACTTGCTGTAATTTTTTTTCATGGTTATACATAACATTTACTTCCCCCCATCCTATTTTCCCCCTGTTTATCCTTCTCTCTCTTTCATTCTCTCTCTTCTTTCTCTCCTCTCCACTGCTTCTCCTAAAAAGTGTTTTGCTTTTAGCCATTGCCACCTCCAATCCACTGTCTTTTCTTTTAGTCTCCCCTCTTCTCTTATTTCTTTCCCTTCTACTTCTCTGCCGGACAAGACAGATTTCTGTACTCTCTTTTATGTGAATTAATTTACCTCATTTTCCTTTGAGGTCTTGAATGTAAATGTTGTGATTTTGTTGTATTCTTCTCAGTTTGTGTTTTGATCTTCTCTGTCACCACAATAACTTTCTATGGTCAGGTTATTATTTTCTTCTTTACTCATTTTTCCAGCCTATTTCTTGACTTTAACTTTACATTAAAATTGTGCTTGGCTCCTGAGGTGGAGGGGGCACTGTCTTCAACTTCAGGTTTTTCATACTGTTGTGTTAAGAGCTAGTTCTGGGGGTTTGTAAGTTGTTAGTCCTTCCAAAATGGTATGATCTAAGAAATGTGGTCATTTCTCTCTTGGCTTGTGCTATAATCTCTGTACAACCACAAGCATGCTTTTCCACTCTAAAACTGTGACCAGGTTCCCTGTGGCTACTCTAAGTGTGCTAGTGTTCCTCCACACCCTGGAACTTCAATCCAGAACTGCTATAGTTTATTGTCTATTATCTATCCATTTATCCATCCATCCATCCACCTCTCTCTCTCTCTCTCTCTCTCTCTCTCTCTCTCTCTCTCTCTCTCTCTCTCTCTCTCCTATTGCTATTTATCTAAATATATATAGTTGTGATTGAGATTTGTCCTACCTACTCCTAGATTGTATATAAAAATAAAAGCAGAAAGTTATCAATTATGGCACACCTGAGAATATGATTTTATCAGTTCCCTTCTTATTAACCAAAAAATCTGCAGCTCTCCCCCATATGCAATATTATACCATACAATATACATCTATTAAGTCTTTTTTATGTGCTAGGCACCGCAATTAGTACTGGTGTATGTAAGAAGGATTTTGTTATTCTTTTTAAGTTGAGTTTCTCAGGACCCATGGCCATGGCAATGTCTAGTTTCTATGTGTTAGTTAATAACTATCAGATTAGCCCTAAGGATCCTAGATAGTAATTCCTAGAATCATAGTGACAGACAGTCCTAATGAGGCTACACCATGAGATATGGGGGTGACATAATTGATATTTACTATGCTTGTGCAGAATGACAATATTGCTAAAGTTAACCTGTGATCTTAATGTTGGCAAGATGCTTTTTTTGTGTGTTGCCCTATAAAGCGAGTAGGCACTGGTCAGTGAGAAAGGAAACCACGGGGAATGCATAGGGGAATCTGTATGTGCCTTTACCAGCCCCCATCAAGGCTTGAGAGGATTTAGGGCAGTGCCTGTCTTGATTGACCCCATGAAGACATAGGGATAGCTTTCCCCCACTTCTGACAGGTCCTTGTGAGAAGGTGTTGATGGTGCCTTTATCAACAACTCCCTTTGAGAGGAATAGACTAGGATAAAGGTGATTATTAACCCCTCTGAAGGCTTCTGCCTGTCTGATCAGATCAAGAGTAAACCTGTTAAAGACTGGACTCCCAAACCTCTAGTCCTTCCTATATGTTATCTGTGAAACAACTTGGATACAAAGAAGAAAAAAAAAGACAGCCCATGCCCTCAAGAAGCTTACAACCCAATGGGGGAAGACAGAACAGAAAAAGAAGCTGGCCAGGGAGGGGCATCATATTCCAGGGAGCTGAAACCAATTAGAACTGCAGATTAAAAACAGAATTCTCTTGAAATTTCAGGTCCCATCTCTCTGTGAAGGAAAGCTTTGGGAGAATTTTAGTGCTCAAATCTGTAACCCTCAATGTATTTTTTATGAGCCTAATGAAAAATGGATCACATAGTATAAGGCACCTTCTTGAATCAACAGTAATCTGAGATAGCTACAATCATAAATGGAATGCACACAGAAATTTCTAACATTACTTTTTATTATTTTAATTGTTGGGAATATTTAAAAGAACATATTCAATATTTTTTTTTGCAAAAATTCAAAGTTTAGATGTTGAACTAACATCTACATAAAAAGTATAATTATCAAGGTATTGTTTTTTTACATTCTAAAAGGCCAGAGATGGTTATTCATGGGAATGTAATATTATGACAATTCTTACACATTATTAATATAAGTTGCTTTAAAAACCCATCAATGTGAAGTATGAATCATGCTCCTATTTTTTTAATAAAGCACTTTTGGCTAATAAACAAGGGAATTAAATATAAAAAAATAAACACACTAAATATAAACTGAATCAATGATAACACGTTTGTATAGACACAAATTACATCTACATACCTCAGGTAATTATAGACTTCTTATAATAACTTGTCTTAGAGGAATTAGAATTCTACTGATATCAAAATTACATAGCTCAAAATTTAGTTGAAATTAAACTCCTGCTTCTGATTGTTTATCAGATAGCCCACTGACATTCTTTGAAGGTCATAACTTGGTCAATTAAGATATTTTCACTCAATTTTACTAAACATTTCCCAAAGATCTCTGCAGTAAGAGAAAGGGTTTCAATGCTGTATGCTGCTTATATCTATCACATGAAACTACTTAAAGATAATTTCGATCTATGAAAAAAATAACCTAGCTCACTTCCAGTTTGTTCTGTTTCTTAGAGCATTCCCTGAGTACACAAAAGAGAAATAAATTGATAAAAAAGAGTCCTAGCAACTTACTTTTTTTCCTTTGAATTTGGAAGAACATAGTAAGACCTCAGATGTAAGTAGAAAAGGAGCCTCTGTAATCTCATCTGTAAGAGCAGCTGCCATAGCCAAATTCATTCCAGAAAACCACATGAATCTGGTTCCCTTTTCCTATGATTCTGAGCTAAGGGCCAACAAAACCAAAACCTTGATTGTATGCACACACACAAACACATACACACAAACACATAGTTATTGTGACGTGGGCTGCAAAAAGAGAGGTAGAATCTCTAGGGGGGAAAAAAAGGAAAGTGTTAGTTCCACTATACTGTACTCAGACTGTCTTTGAAGTATTCTATTCATTTCAATGACTATATTTCAGGAAGTACACTGACAGGCTGAAAAATTCCCAGAGAACAGTGACAGTGGTGCTCAGTTATCTGGAGAATATGGGGCATGATAATGATCTCCAATAATTGAAGATACATAGAATAAACAATCGACTTTTTGTTCTTGGTCCCACAGCAGGGAGCCAGAAACAATGGGAAAGTAGCTGCAGGCAGTCAGATTTAGGCTCACTGGAAGGAAAATTTTCCTAACAATTCCACCTGTACAAAATAGCAAAGTCATGCCTCAATAAGCAGTAGGATCCCTCTTACTAAAGTTTTTGAAGTGGTTTTTAGATAATCACTTGTGGAGAAGTCACAAGTCATACCTTGTTCAGGTAAAAGGTGGAATAGATGGTCTTTGGAGTCACTTTCAGCTCTGAAAGTAAGTGAAGTACAGATGCCCACATCTATAGATGGATAGATTGACACACAAGGACATACTGAAGAGCATCTACTGAGCAATTCCCTCTCTCAAGCAAGTCTATTCCTTTTCAGGGCAACATGTCCAAAGTGAACTAGAACTCAGAGATCTGAGTTCATTTGCAACCTCAGATACTTTTAGACTGTGTGATCTCAGTCAAGTTACATAAACTCTCTTTGTTTCAGTTTTCTTAATTGAAAAGTGGGGATAATAAGAACACCTCCCTGATTGTTGTGAGGATATTAATTGTAAAGCATTGCACATAAAACTGGATAGACATTAAAGAGCTCAGATCTCAGACAAGAATCTGAATAAAGAGCAAATACGTTTTTGTAAAGGATATTTTTAAACAAAACAAAACATCTTTGATGAACCTTAGTTCATGGTTTATCTATATAGATAGAATTTCCTGTGTGATGATTAAGTTCACCTTTTGCTCACTACACATATCTCAAATTGTTGTAAAATGGTCATTATAATAGTACTTACTTTCCAGGGTTGTGGTAAGGATCAAAAGAAATAATATTTGGAAAGTGTTTAACACAGTGTTTGATATATACCAAGTACTTAATAAATCTCATATATTTCCTTTTATCTTCTGTATTATTTAAGCATAGATATTACTGCTGTCCAGGCTCCCCTATTCAGTAGGAACAAATGGAATTTAAGCATCTTAACTCATAGTAATGTTTGCTAGAATTCAAAATTTAAAGTAATTCATATTAAATGTTACTGTAGATTATTAAACCCTAGGTATTTTTCAAACTATTTTGCCCCCAACAGACATTTTAATACTTTTTTTTTTTTAAGCAATCGGGGTTAAGTAACTTGCTCAAGGTTACACGGCCAGTTATTTCTGGGTGTGGTGCTGAGTGCCTGAGCCTGGGATTGATCTCCAGATCGTCCCAACACTGGAGCCGATGCTCTTACTCGCTGAGCCACCTGGCCGCCCCTAAGCAATTGGGGTTAAGTAACTTGCTCAAGGTTACACGGCCAGGTGTTTCTGGGTGGGTGCTAAGTGTCTGAGCCCGGGATTCGATCTCCAGGTCTTCTCAACACTGGAGCCGGTGCTGTGCTACCTGGCCGCCCCATTTTAATATTTCTTTGATAACCGGTATCTATGCTACAAAAATAAGGCAGTATGTATGGGATTAATGATTTGAATATTCTATGTAATGTGTTTATTTTATAAATGTGCTTTTATAGAAGACACTAAATCAGAACTTTAGCATGAAGCTTAATGCTAGCTTCATCATCATCAAATCCAATATGTACTTAGAATTAGCATAACTGAAAGTTCATGTCTGTTAACAACTAGTTGATGTCTATTTAAGTTGATGAGATGCTTTCAGGTCAACTGTCAATAAGCAGTGATTTGATTCTCTTCCTCTATGAATATTCATATTTAATCAAAGTAAAGCATTGACAGTAGAGAAGATAAATGGTAGAACACAGGATTAATAATTTATAGTATCCTATTCATATAAGTTGAAAAACAAAACCCCAAACACTACAAGTGTCATTGATTAAACAGAAAGTAATGCATATGTACAAGTATGAGATGAAAACCTGTACATACTTTCTAGTAAAAACATTCATTTCAATCATCATGCATATACAAAGATTTAGCTTGCTTGTTAATTGAAACATATTCAAGAAGATATAAGAAAATAATTCACTTTCTAAAAAAAATGCTTATACATAAAGATAATAAATTTTCCAATAGCTTGACAAATAATGCTCTTCATTATGCTAGTTTATAATTGCATAATATCCTTTCCAAACAGACAATCAAATAGAAATCTATGTCATGTGACTGAAATCTAAAGGCATCCGTGTGCTAGCAAAGTGAAATGCATAATCTGGAAGCATAATGCACAATGTTTATATCACCTAATCCCTAAATATTATCATCTTTTCTAATATATACACATCTACTCAAATCAACTGAGACCACTGACAATTCAACATCATCAAATTCGATCATTATATACTTAATTGATAACAAAGATCCTGAAAAATATGGTAGCATGACAATCTGCATGATGCTGGAGGTTCTTATGTACACTAATGTGAGGCATATTTTAGTACAATAGAGCAAAATAGCATGACAAAATACAATATTGAATTATGATAAAAAGTTCATAAATTTTATACATAGAGGTCATTTCCATAAGTTAAACAGTACATATCAAACATTATCTGTGATAAAGAAACTTTAGAAACTTTCCTAATAAATATAAAAATAAAGTAAGAAATCACCTTATCCCCACTACTATTTAACATAATTCTAGAAATGATAGCAATAGCAATAAGAAAAAAAATGATGGAATGAAAATAAGTAAAAAGGAGTCAAACTATCTCAATTTGATTATGACATGATGAAAAACTTAGAAAACCCCAGAAATTCAATAAAGAAATGAACAGAAAGAGAATCATAACTTCAGTAAAGTAGCAGGATGGAAAACAAACCAACAAAAAGTGTCAGAATTGTATGTAGCAATTACAATATCAAAGAGGAAATGATAGAAAATTCATTTTTTTAAATTTCATTTCATTCAATATTCAAACTAAAAAGGCACAACAAAGATATACATACAACAATTGAATACACTTAAAAAAGACGAACTAGCCAAGAGAAAGAAAAGCACGAAATGGGTCAATCAAGCTATCTCACTAACTACTCTGACACAAAGATCTAAGAAACACAACAAATTGAGTACTGAATTGAGAAATACAGGAAGAAAAATCAAACCACTATACTGGCTGGAGGGACTTCAGTTAACCAGCAGCTGTGGCAGTTTCCAGAATTATCAACACATAGATGCTAAGGACAAAGTGAGAGGTCAGTGCAATTTGGACTTTGGGATCCAGTAGTTTGGCAGTGGGGTCCAGCCTTTATCCCCTGGAGGGAGAAGCAGCTGAGGCACAGCAGTCGGGCAGCCATAGCCATGTGGAAGCTTCAGCTTGTGGCCTGCAGAGGGCAGGGGGGGGCAAGCAACCAGCCTGAGGGGTAACCTGCTTGGATCTGGATTGCAGTCTAGGGTGAAGGTCCTGGGGTGTGTGACCAGCTTGCCAGAGCTTGTGAAGGCTACAGAGAGGGCACCCAAATAATACCTTTGGCATCTGAGAAAACATTTGGGACAAAGCTTCCCTGCCTGGTAGCAGAGTCCTACTGTGGCGAAAAATGCCCAAAAGTCAAGTAATTGAGTGGCAACATGAGCAGGCAAAGGAAGCAAACCAAAAGAGCAACCCAACTTTACATTCCTATTCTGGGGACAAAAAGGATCAAAGAATGGAACAGGAGGAAGACAGTGAAGTCAGAACTCCTTCACCAAAAGCTTCCAAGAAAAATATGAGCTACATTACAGGCCATAGAGGACCTAAAGAAGGATTTTGAAAACCAAATAAGAGAAGTGAAGGAAAAATTGGGAAGAGAAATGAGAACAATGCAAGAAAATTATGAAATGAGAGTCAACAGCCGGACTGAGCAAAATACTACCTTAAAAAATAGACTAACTCAAATGGCAAACAGACTCAAAAAGGCAATGAGGAGAAGAATGCCTTAAAAACTTGAATTTGCCGGATGTAAAAAGAATCTCAAAAGCTCACTGAAGAGAATCATTCCTTCAGAATTAGAATGGAGCAAATGCAAGCTAGTGACTATATGAGAAATCAAGATACTATTAAACAGATACAAAGAAATAAAAAAATAGAATGCAATGTGAAATATCTCATTGGGAAAGCCATTGACCTGGAAAATGGATCCAGGAAAGAGAATTTAAAAATTATTGGGCTACCTGAAAGCCATGACCAAAAAAAGAACCTAGACATAATCCTTCAAGAAAATCTTAAGGAAAAATACCCTGATGTTTCAGAACCACAGGGCAAAATAGAGGTTGAAAGAATCCACCCATCACCTCCTGAAAAAGATACCAAAAAGAAAACTCCTAGGAATATTATAGCCAGGTTCCAGAGTTCCCAGATCAAGGAGAAAATATTTCAAGGAGCCAGGAAGAAAGAATTTTAATATTGTGGAAACACAATCAGGATAATACAGGATCTGACATCTTCTACACTGAGGGATTGAAGGGCTTGGAAATTAAATTCTGGAGGTTAAAGGAGATGGAATTAACACCAAGAATCACCCACCCAGCAAAACTGAGTACCATGTTTCAGGGGAAAATATGGTCATTCAGTTGAATAGACAACTTTCAAGCATTCTTGATGAAAAACCAGAGTTGAATAGAAAACTTGACATTCAGATACAAGAAACAAGAGAAACATGAGAAGGTAAACAGGGAAAAGAAATCATAAGGAATTTATCAAAGTTGAATTATTTACATTCCAACATGGCAAAATGATAATTTAACTTATGAAACTTTTCTCAGTATGAGAATAGTTGAAGGAAATAGAAATGTGTGTATGTGTGTGTATGTATGTTTGTACACATACATACATATATATATATATATATATATATATATACATAGGAAGGTATATGGCCTTTTTGAGTCTGTTTGCCATTTGAGTTAGTCTATTTTTTTTTACAGCTTTTAAAAATAATCTTTATTTTAAAATGAACTTGAACATTATCATTATACAAATCTATGACTTTTATCCCAGGATTAAAAAAAAAAAGCACAACTGCTAACATACTAAAAAATTTCAACAGAAAAGAAACATTCAGGGGTACTAGGATTATGCCAATTTCAATACCTAGGTTCTCCTAAATGTGTAGTGTTGTGTACCCTAAGAAAAACTGACAGTTTTAATTCAACAAAATGGTAATGGCTGTTAGGTCAAGTCCTCAACTTTTTTTTTTTTTAATTTAGCAATCTGGAACAAAATTCTTCCATCGGGGGAATAAATTCAGTCATCTGAGTGTCTTAACGTCTTCATCTCCTGTGCACTTGCGTTCTCTTTGTAGAAACTGGATTAATGGTTTGAGCCCCCAATTTTTTTTTATTGTAGATTACAAGCTGTTTGGGGTTCAGCTTCCATTTGCTCTTCTTGCTTGCGTTTTCTGTCCACTGCTTCTTTTTCATGTTGACCTTTTATTATATTTCTTCTATGAGCAGCCTGAAAATTTCTTCCTCCTTTTCTCTTCTTTTCCCCTTCTTGATCTTCAACCTCCTCTTCAGAATCAGAAGTTGATGCAAAGCCTGCTTTTGTTGTAGTTTTTCTTTTTGGCTCAACTTCCTTCTTCCCTTCCTTTTTGTCTGGTTCTTTCCTTGGCTTATCTTCTTCCTTCTGGACCTCTTCATCCTTTTTCAACTGCTTTTTGGGTTGTTTTTCATCTTGACCTTTTTTTTTTACTTTTATCCTCTTCGGTAACATTGTCATTATCTGAAGGACAAGGCGGTTTCACCATTTTGGGTCTCCCTCTTGGTTTTGGCACTTTTACTTCTGTAGCTGATGGTCTTCCTCTTTTAGGACTCACTTTTGGAGAGACAGATGTTGCTGTTGTTGCTGCAGTCACTATTCCTACTTCCTCAGTTTCTACTTGCTTTTCTGCCTTTCTTTTCCTTCCTCTTCTAGCAGCCTTTGGAGTGCTTATGTCCATTGATTTAGTCATATCTTCATTGCTGTTTTTTTCTTCATGATCAGTATCTTCTTTTGAAGCACTAATTTCTTTTTCTTCAGTCTCAACATCAGAAGATGCATTTGACTGTTTTGTGGATGCCTGTTCACTGGAAAACTTCACTTTGGGGTTATTGTCTATCTCCCATAATCCTTCATTAAAGCCTTTTCTTTTATTAGGTTTGCCATATTTATTTTTATTTTCTAAGTAAGGAAATATATCCTTTGGTCCCAAAAAAGCAGTCTCATGAGTTCCAAAAAAGAAAATGGGAAGTTTATTTGTAGGTGGCTTTACAGCTCCATCAGGAACTTCATCTACTCGGGCTGGCCAATGGGGGTAACCTTTCATCCTGGCGAAGATCAGGTCTTCCGGTTTGAAATCGCTAGTCATCTCGGAGGACGCGGGGCTGGGGGTCCCGACCCCAGGGACGAGCTGCTGTGACCAGGCGCTGCAAGGGGGCGGAGGGAGCTTCAGTGTGTGCTTCGAGTACAGCCTGCAGTCTCCGGATGCTCCTGCCCGGGCCTCGCCCTGCCGCTGCAGTTACCGCCTCCTGGACGCTGGCGCCCACGTGGGGGGAAGCTGCGCCACCAGATGCCCGCGCCTCCTCCCTCAGCCCCCGAGACGCAACTGCCCGAGTTAGTCTATTTTTTAAGGTAGTATTTTGCTCAGTCCGGCTGTTGACTCTCATTTCATAATATACATATGTGAGTGTGTGTATATATGTGTGCAGGTATGCATAGATAAAGGGCACTGGACCAAGTTATTAGGAAGGCATGATACTTAAAAGGTGAAATTAGTAGGTAGAGAGGAATATAATAGGAGGAGATGGGGAGAGACAGAATGGGGTGAGCTATCTCTTATGGAAAAGGCAAGGGAAAATGGTTACACAATGGAGGGGAACAACAGGAAGGCAAAAGGTAATCCTTATTCTAATTGAATTTGGCTTAGGGAGGGAATGAAATGCACACTCAATAAGTTATCTCACCCTACAGGAGAGTAGAGGGGAAGGGGATGAAGGGAGGGTGATGGAAGGGAGAGCAGGCTGGGGTGGAGAGGGAAGTTGGAAGCACCCACTTTTGTAAAGGGATAGGATTAAAGTAGAGAATAGAACAAATGGGAGGTGGGATAGGAGGGAGGGAAATACAGTCAGTCTTTTACAATATATCCACTATGGAAATGTTTTGAATAGCTACACATGTACAACATATATTGAATTGCTTATCTTCCCAGTAAGGGTGGGTGATAAGGGAGGAAGGGAATGAATCTGGAGTTCAAAGTTTTAAAATCAAATGTTTAAAAATATTTAAAGAAAAAATGTAACTCTTAGAATCTGAGGGCTAAATAAAAATATAATAAAGATATTACATAATGAAAATTACTAAGGAGGGACAGAGCCAAAATAGTAGATTAGGAAGACAAACTTGGTGTAGGCTCCTGCTCCAATAACTTCCAATAAATATAAAAAATGACTCTAAACAAACTTTAGAGCTACAGAACCTATAAAGTGAGAGAGATAAACAAATCTTCCACTGAAGGAAGCCTGGCAGGCAGATGGAAAGGGTCTATTGCATTAAACTGGGAGCGAAGCTCAGTCTACCATGAGCCACATGGTTAAAGCTCCAGGGTGGCCCCAACCAGTGGCCGCCAGAGCAAAGTTTAGGAGAGGGAATCATCAGTAGCTGTGGTGGGTTCCAGACTTCTCAACACATAAACACCAATGACAAAGTAAAAGGTCAGTGCAAAACTGTTGGAACAAGGGGGACTGAAGAGCGCGGTCTGGCCTCTGCCCCCAGGTAATAAGCTGGGCAGGCTCCTTGGCAGGGCTGCTTCAGGAGCTCCTGGCCTGCAGAACTTAGGGGCACCAAGTGACCATTCAGAGGGTAATTACTCTTGTTTTAACTGCTTGGATCTTGGTTGTGGTCTTGGATGGTAGTCCTGGGGTGTGTGACTCTAAGTCCTGGGGTGTGTGGATGCTCTAAGGACGGCATCCAAGTAAGAGCTCTGGCAACTGCAAAAACCACAGCCATTTAGGACTTAGCTCTCTCCACTCTGGAAGGAGAGTTATACTGTGGCCAAGAGCTCAAAAGTCAAGGAATTGGCTGCCAATATGAGCAGGCAGGGGAAGAACAAACAGACCATACAATCCTTTTCTGGGGACAAAAGGGATCAAGGCATGGAGTGGGAAAAAGACAGTGAAGTCAGAACTCCTCCATCAAAAGTCTCCAAGAAAAAATATGGACTGCTTACAGGTCATGGAGGAGCTCAAGATGGATTTTGAAAATCAAGTAAGAGAAATGTAGGAAATGTTGGGGAAAAAATATGAATGATGCAAGAAAATCATGAAACGTGAGTCAACAGCCTGCTAAAAGAGACCCAAAAATACACTGAAGAAAATAACACCTTAAAAAATAGACTAACTCATATGGTAAAAGAGGCCCAAAAAAGCCAATGAGGAGAAGAATGCTTTAAAAAGCTGAATTTCTCAGAAAAAAAAAGGAATGTCACAAACTCAATGAAGAGAATAACTCCTTCAAAATTAGATTGGAGCAATTGGAAGCTATGAATTTATGAGAAATCAAGAGACTATAAAACAGATCCAAACAAATGAAAAAAATAGAAGGCAATGTGAAATATTTCATTGGAAAAACCACTGAACTAGAAAATAGATCAAGGAGAGATCATTTAAAAAAATTATTGGTCTACCTGAAAGCCATGATCAGAAAAAGGATCTAGACACCATCTTTCAAGAAATTATCAGGAAAAATTGCCATGATATTCTAGAAACAGAGGGAAATATAGAAATTGAAAGAATTCACTGATCACCTCTTGGAAAAGATCACAAAAAGAAAACTCCTAGAAATATTATAGCCAAATTCCCATGTTAAGGAGAAAATACTGCAAGCAGCCAGGAAGAAACAATTTGAGTACTGTGGAAACCCAATCAGGATAACAGAAGACCTAGCACCTTCTACATTAAGGGATTGAAGGTCTTGTAGTATGATATTCTGGAGGTCAAAGGAGCTAGGACTAAAACCAAGAATCACCTACCTAGCAAAACTGAGCATAATGCTTCAGTGGATAATATGGTGATTCAATGACATATATGACTTTTAAGCATTTTTGATGAAAAAAAATACAGAGCTTAACAGAAAATTTGACTTTCAAATACAAGAAGCAAGAGAAGCATGAGCAGGTGAATAGGAAAAAGAAATCATAAGTAACTTACTAAAGTGGAACTATTTACATTCCTCATGGAAAAATGATAATTGTAACTCATAAGACTTTTCTCAGTATTATACTCAAAGGGAATATACGTGTGTGTGTATATGTATGTATAGCAAGGTGTATTTGTATAGTAATATGCATGTGAGTGTGGGCTCATGTATATTTAAGTATACATAGAGGGCACAGGAGGAGTTGAATATGAAAGGATGATATGTAAATATAAAACTAAGAGATGAAAGGAATTTATTGGGAGAAGGAGAAAAGGAGAGAAATATTAGGATAAATTATTTTATATAAAAGAGGCGAGAGAAAATTGTTACAATGGAGAGGAAGAGCAGGAAGATGAAAGGGAATGGGACCGCCTGATGCTCATTGGATTTGGCATAAGCAGGGAATAGCATACACACTCAATTGGGTATCTTATCCTACAGGAAAATATGGAGGTAGGGCATAAGAAGGGGGATGACGGGAGGGAGGGCAGATTGAAGGACCGTGTAGTTAGAAGCAAACATTTCTGAAAAGGGATAGGGTCAAGGGAGAAAATGGAATAAGTGGGGGGCAGGATAGGAAGGATGGGTAAATAGTCTTTCTCCATATAACTACTATGGAAATGATTTGTGTAACTACACATGTACAACTTATATTGAATTGTTTATCTTCCTAGTGGAGGTGGGTGAGGAGGGAAGACGGGAAAAAAATCTAGAACTCAAAGTTTTAAAAACAAATGTTTAATTTTTTTACATGTGACTGGGAAATAAGAGATACAGGTACTGGGGTATAGAAGCCCATCTTGCCCTACTAGAAAGTTGGAGGTGATGGGGCAGGATATGACAGAACAGATTGGGGGAAGGGGTATTCAGTAGGCTTGCTATTTTAGGGTATGGGGTGGGGGAAAGATGAGGAGAAAAAATTTGTGACTCAAAATCTTGTGAAAATGAATGTTGGAAGCTACAAATAATTTTTTTAAAAATTGCTATGAACATAATATCCAAAATGCCAAGCTCCTAGGTCAAAAAAAAAAAAAAACACTGCAAGCAACAAGAAAGAATTATAGCACTAAGCAACAATAATCATTTAACTTCCTAGCACTTTTAAGCAATTGCCCTGTGCCAGCCATTGTGCTAAGTGCAAGGAATAAAAAAAAATAGCAAAAGGAAAAAAAAAAAACTTGTTCTCAAGAATCTCACAATAAAATGGGGGATACAACATGCAAATAGTAATGTACAAACAAAATGGATAGATGGATACAAATATACATATATAAATAAGATGTAAGATAAACTGGTGCTAAGATTAAGGAAGACTGGGAAACACTTTGTGTAGAAGGTCTCACTTTACTTGAACATAAAGGAAGCCTAGGTAATTAGAAGACAGAAATTAGGAGGAAGCTACTTCTAGATCTAATGGACAGTGAAATACTTAGATTAGGGACATAGAGTTCCATATGCAAGGAACAATAGAGACCAATGTCATTGGAGCAGAGTTCATGAAATACATATGTAATACATTGTGAAAAGTCTGGAAAAGTAGAAAAGATCAAGTTTATGAAGGATTATAAAAACAAACAGGATTTTGTATTTGATCCAGCAGATTTTATGGACTATTGGAATTTATTGACTAGGAAGTGACCGGCTCAGAATAGCACTTTAGGAAGATTGCTTTGACAGCTAAGCAGAATATACATTAGAATGAGGAGAGACCTATCTCAGAGGGACCGATCTATTTAAATAGCAGGCTATTGAATTTATGTATAGGCTTGAGGTGAAGTGGTCCTACACCAGGGTAGTGTCAGTGTCAGAAGAGATAGAGATATGTAAAAGATGAACATCTTTAAAAAAAAAAAAACGGGAGATAGAGAAGTTAGGAGTCAAGGATGAAACCTAGTTTGTGAACCTGAGTGAAAATGGTAGCACTAGTCACTTCAGTAACAGAGACATTAAAAGGGGGATGACGGGAAAGATCATTAATTTTGAACATGTTGAGTTTATGATGTCTATAGGATATCCAACTCAGCATTTAATAGGTAGTTGGACAAGTGAGACAGAAAATCTGCGCTGAGAATAGATCTGAGAATCTTATAGATTAAGATCATATCCTGGTTTGTGACTTATAGTCAGCAGGAAGAGAAGAATTCCCTATCACTGGCACGTAGGGCTTGAACTCTCATTACTTTTACTCTTTAGTAAATAAAAGTTTTGTTTTGTTTTGTTTTTTCCCCACAGATGTTATGCCAAGAGGGCTAATTCCAGCCTTGGCTAGTGACTTATATACTTAAAATGAAAATGCTTCCTTATCACTAAAGTATAGGCTTAGTTACCCTGTCTTTTCTTTCTCAAGAAAAGACAGAAGTTAGTCTATTATGCCGCTGCCAATAGTCCTAATCTCAGTGTTGGTCTGTGAGTCATGAACAAAAATGCAGGAAGAGGAAAGGAATAAGCATTAATATAGCATATACTCTTTGTCAGGAAGTTTGCTACACACAGCTCATTTGATCCTCATGACCATATGCAATGTAGAAGGTGTTATATTTTACATTTTCTTTTTCTTTTTTAAAATGTAGTTATTTTTAGTTTTCATCATTCATTTCCATAAAATTTTGAGTTATATTTTTTCTCCATCTTTCCCTTAACCCCACTCCAATATAGCTAGCCTACTGAAAGCCCTTTCCCCCAATCTGTGCTCTCTTATATCCTCCCCCAATACTCCCCCTAACTTTCTAGTAGGGTAGGATGGATTTCTATACCCTAGTGTCTGTATATCTTATTTCCCAGTGGAAAAAAGAAATATTTTTTTTAATATTTGTTTTTAAAACTTTGAGTTTCAGATCTTTTCCCTTCTTCCCTCCTCACCCACCCCCACTGGGAAGATAAGCACTTAAATATAAGTTGTACATGTATAGTTACCCAAATCATATATATATATATATATATATATATATATATATATATATATATATA
>NW_027187314.1:6863401-6892901 GCF_028583685.1 Petaurus breviceps papuanus
ATATATATATATATATATATATATATATATATATATATATATATATACATATATATATTCCCTTGAACTATCCTTTTACTGAGAAAAGTCTTATGAGCTACAATTATCATTTTTCCATGTAGGAATATAAATAGTAAAACTTTAATAATTTCCTTATGATTTAATTTTTTTCTGTTTACCTTCTCATGCTTCTCTTGCTTCTTGTATTGAAAAGTCAAATCTTCAGTTCAGCTCTGTTTTTTTTTCATCAAGAATACTTGAAAGTTCCCTAAGTCATTGAATGAACATATTTTCCACTGAAGCATTATACTCAGTTTTGCTGGGTAAGTGATTTTGGTTTCAGTCCTAGCTCCTTTGACTTCCAGAATGTCATATCCCAAGACCTTCAATCCCTTAATGTAAAAGCTGCTAGGTCTTGTATTATCCTGACTGTGTTTCCACAGTACTCAAATTGTTTCTTCCTGGCTGCTTGCAGTATTTTCTCCTTGACCTGGAAACTCTGAAATTTAGCTATTATATTCCTAAGAGTTTTCTTTTTGGGATCTTATTCAAGAGGCAATCAGTGAATTCTTTCAATTTCTATTTTCCCTCTGGTTCTAGAATATCAGGACAATTTTGCTTGATAATTTCTTGATGTCTGAGCTGTTTTTTTGATCATGGCTTTCAGGTAGCCCAATACTTTTTAAAATGATATCTCCTGTATCTATTTTCCAGATCAGAGGTTTTTCTCCTGAGATATTTCACATTGCCTTCTATTTTTTTTTTATTTGTTTGGATCTGTTTTATAGTATCTTGATTTCTCATAAAGTCATTAGCTATCATTTGCTCCAAACTAATTTTGAAGGAATTATTCTGTTCAGTGAGTTTTGAAATTCTTTTTCCATCTGGGACATTCAGCTTTTTAAGGCATTTTTCTCCTCATTGGCTTTTTGGGACTCTTTTGCCATTTGATTTAGAGTATATTTTAAGGTGTTTTCTTCAGTATATTTTTGGATCTCCTTTAGCAGACTGTTGACTCACTTATGATTTTCTTGCATCATTCTCATTTCTCTTCCCAATTTTTTCTTCCCTTCTCTTACTTGATTTTCAAAATCCTTCCTGAATACCTCCATGGCCTGTAACCAATTCATATTTTTCTTAGAAGCTTTTGATGCAGGAGTTTTGACTTTATTGTCTTCTTCTGGTTCCATGTTTTTATCCCTTTTGTTCCCCAAAAGATTGTATGGTCTGTTTGTGCTTCCTCTGCTTGCTCATATTGGAAGCCAACGCCTTGATTTTTGAGCTCTTTGCCACAGAAGAACTCTTCTTTCAGAATGGAGACAGCTTTGTCTCAAATCCTTGGGGTTTTCACAGCTGCCGCTGCTATTAGAAGAACATGGTCTCTAGAGCCTACACAATCTCTGGCTCACTGGCCACACATGCCAGGACCACCACCCAAGACCACGATCCAGATCCAAGCAGGTGAAAGCAAGAGTGACTACCCTCTGAATGGTCACTTGGTCCCCCTAAAATCTACAGGCCAGGAACTCCTGAAACAGCCACACAGCAGAGGCTGCACAGCTGCCATGCCTCCACTGCTTCTCACCCATACCCGGGGCTGGACCATGCTCTTCCATCCCCTGCCCCCCTTTTCAACAGAGTTCCACACTGACCTTTTATTTACTTTTTGCCATTTATGTTTGAGAAGTCTTGAAACTGCCAAAGCTGCTGGTGATTCACTCTCCTGAAGTCTGCTATGGCGCCACTGGTCGGGGCCACCATCAGGCCAGAATTGCACGGCTCCTGCAGGACTGCATTTGGCTTGGTCGGGACAGAGCTGGGCTCCCAGCTCAGTGAGAGAGGCCTTTCCTGTCAGCCTGCCAGGCTGCCTTCAGGGGGAGATTTATTTCTCTCTGTCTCTTTCTGGGTTCTCTAGCTCTAAAGTTTGTTTTGAGTCATTTTTTTATATGTATTGGAAGTGAATGGAGCAGGAGCTCATACCAAGTTTGTGCTTCTACTCGACTATCTTGCCTCCAACCCCCTACATTTTATATTTTCGATTGAGTTATATTAAAACTATCTTTTCAGCAGAGTGTACATTAAGGGATCGAAGGCCTTGGAACAGGATATTCCAGAGGTCAAAGGAGCCAGGACTAAAACCAAGAATCACCTACCCAGCAAAACTCTGTATAATTCTACAGGGAAAATATAGTTATTCATTGAAATAGAGGACTTTCAAGCATTCTTGATGAAAAAACAAGAGCTGAACAGAAAATTTGACTTTCCAATACAAGAAGTAAGAGAAGCATGGGAAGGTAAAAAGGAAAAAGAAATCATCATAAGGAATTTTTTTTTCTTTTTGGAGGGGAAATTGGGGTTAAGTGACTTGCCCAAGGTCACGTGGCTAGTTTTTGTGTTAAGCATCTGAGGTCAGATTTGAACTCACATCCTCCTGACTCCAGGGTTGGTGCTCTATTCACTGTATCACTTGGCTGCCCCAAAAGGAACTTATTAAAGTTGAATTTTTTACATTCCTACATGAAAAACTGAAAATTGTAACTTATGAAACTTTTCTCAGTATGAGGACAGTTGAAGGGAATATATATATATATATATATGTATTTATGCTTTTATATGTATGTATAGGAGGGTGTGTATATGTGTATAAATATTTATGTGAGTGTGGGCATATGTGTGTACATGCATACATAAACAGTGGGCACAGGATGGGTTGAAAAAGAAGGGATGATATCTAAAAAAAATAAAATTAAGAGGTGAGAGAAGAATATAATGGGAGAAGGAGAAAGGGAGAGAAAGATTAGGGTAAATTATCCCATATAAAAGAGGGAAGAGAAAACTGTTACAATGGAGGGGAAGAGCAGAAAGGTGAAAGAAAATGGGACAACCTTACTCTCATTGAATTTGGCTTAAGGAGGGAATAACAGACACACATAATTGGGTATCTTACCATACAGGAAAATAGAGGGGGAGGGGATAAGAGAGTGGGGTATGGAAGGGGGGGGGAAGATGGGGGGAGAGGGTAGATAGAAGAAGCACTTTTAAAAAGGGACAGTGTCAAAGGAGAAAACAGAATAAGTGGGGATCGGGATAGGATGGAGGGAAATATAGTTAGCCTTTCATAATATAACTACTATGGAAATGTTTTGTGTAGCTACACATGTACAACCTATATTTAATTACTTGTCTTCCCAGTGGGGGCGGGTGAGGAGGAAGAAGGGAAAAATCTGGAACTCAAAGTTTTAAAAACACATGTTTAAAAAAATGTTTTGTACATGAAACTGGTAAGTAAGATATACAGGCCCTGGGGTACAGAAATCCATCTTGCCCTACTAGAAAGTTAGGGGTCATGGAGGAGGATATAAGAGAAAACAGATGGGGGAATGGTTAGGTTCGGTAGGTTTGTTAGGGGTAGGTTCAGTAGGCTTGGTATTTTGGGTTGGGGGTGGGCGAAATATGGGGAAAAAAAGCTGTAACTCAAAGTATTTTGGAAATGAATGTTGAAAACTAAAAATAAATAAATAAATTGGAAAAATACCCTATATTTTACCACTGAGGAAACTGAGTCAAATAGAGGTAAAGTGACTTACCTAGCATTGTACAGCTAGTACATACATTTGAGGCTGGATGTAAACTCATGTTATTCATTCATTGTACCACCAAGTTGCTTCCAAGGGAAAGTACTAATTGTCTGAGCTCAGCCTGTCAATCCTTCTAAGAGATTTGGTTGGACTCTTACAGAGATGTATTAAAGGGGAGGTTATTAATCGCATATGGATACTTAAAATTACAATGTCTAGCGGTGGATGTGAACAAGGTCTAGAGGCCAATGATACAGACGGCAAATAATTGGAAGGTAGGGGAGGTGTCTCCCACTCAGGGAGTTAGGTAAAAATGGGGACAAAAGAGCTGACCTCCAGCCATCACCTGAGGGTGACAGATGCAGTTAAGGAATAAACAACTTTTCTGACTGCAGATGAGACTGGGAATGTTATAGGCATCTTTAAAGCCTCATCCCACCCCCCACCCCCACACTGCCAACGCCACTCCCCCACTCCCACCCCCACTGCCACCCCCACCCCCAGTCCCTCTGCAGTGGGGCAGTCCTATTTCCCAGGTCGGAGGTAAACCCAACGCCACCCAGTATTCTGTCTCAGCCTCATCTGGCCGGGATGGTCTTGTGGGAAGAAGTAGGAGAGGGGACAGATGCAGCGGCAAATTAAAATTGCTTCACAAGTCAGTTACAAGAGCAACCCAGTTTACAAAATGGAGCTTAAGAAACGTCAAAGGATCCCACAGCAATGTATGTTCCCATTACAGCCCTCAGAAGCTAAGGCTGATCCCTTGTATAAACTTCGCATCTTCCCTCATTACTAGTTCAGAGTTCTGGAAAGAGTCGGCAGTTAATAAATATATTTTGAGTTGACTTGCTTTCAGATTATTGACAACCTAAAAAAGACTACGATAGCAAAACAGTAAATATTTCCCCTGATAAATCTTGAATGATCCTCCTTTAAAGAAAGACAGTGGAAAAACAATCTCCTGTCCAAGAAAAAAAAAACACTATTTAAACATTTATAAATTTTTAAGTTATATATATATATATATATTATATATTTTTAGGAATTTCAAAGATTTTTTAAACTTTCTGTATATAACCTGTTCCATCAAATTGCATAATAAATATTGAGGCACGGGGAGCAAGGAGAAAGGTAGTGCAGTAGTCCAGGAGTGAGGTGATGAGGCCCTTTACCAGAGATGTGGGGATGTAAGGAGAGAGGAGACTTTTGTAAGAGATTGGCTCATTTATTCCTTCATTTCTGATAAAAAGAGTTTTTAATTTTTATAGGTCTTTTGTATATCTGTTTAAGTTAATTATCAAACATTTGATATAATATGCATCAAAGGATATTTTCTTTTCATAAATTTATTTTGATTCTTCATGGTGTTATGTAGCAATGCTGGTGATATTTTTGTTTATTTAGTTTGTATACCACAACTTTATATCATGTATCACCTCCTTAGTTTTTTGTTGTCATTGTTTCAGATTTTCATGTTATCTATAGAAATGTTTTAACTTCTTCACTGTGATTTATTATTATTTCCTTTCATTTGTTATTAATCCTTACAGGTATTGCTAAAGTTTCTAAATAGTTACAAAGAAGTGACAAGTGTATATTTTTAATAAAATTACTTCTAGTGTTTCTCCGTTGCATATATAATAGCTCATGTTTTCAAATAAATTATCTTCATCATAGAACAGTAAATGTCAGTTTTCACTACTAGGTAGAGGGCCAAGGTTGGTATCAAGGAGAGGGTTCAGGCCCTGATTCTACCACTACTAATCATATATAAAATGTTCTGGAGAAGGAAATGGCAAAACACTCCAGTGTCTTTGCCAAGAAAACCCCAAATGGGGTCACAGAGTCAGTCATGACTAAAATGACTCAACAACGACAATAAAAAAAAAACTATATATAAATTTTGATGAAATAGCTAATACTAATATATATCTAGATATCTAAATATATTATATATGTGTGTGTGCGTGTGTGTATAAAACTTTAAGGTTTGCAAAACACTTTACAAATATTATCTCATTTTGTCCTCACAACAACCCTGGGAGGTAGATTCTATTATAATCTTCATTTTTTAGATAATGAAATTGAATTATACAGAATTTAACTGATTTACCTAGGCTCACACATCTATTAAGTATTAGAGACTGGATTTGAACTTTGATCTTATAGACTCTGACTATTCTGCCATAATTTGAAAATATTTTAGAATCACAAAACCACAGTACTTTAGGTTTAGAAGAGACCTTCATAACCCTCCAAGGTAAAATATATTTGAAAATTTGGACCCTCTAAATATATATCTGATAAGTGATCTTTATGACTCAGCTTTTTCTTAGAGTTCTCAAATAATGGGATGCCAATACCTCCTGAAGCAACCCATTAAACTTTTGGATAGCTCCAATTATTAGAAATACTTCCTGAAATCAAACCTGAATTTGCCTCTTTACAACTTTCATCCATTCCTCCTGCTACTACACTTTTGGGTCAAACAACAACAATAAAAAATCTAATCTCTCTTCTGTTTGACAGCCTTTGAATACTTACCCCAGCTATTATATTTCCCCTGTATCTTTACTTCTCTGGGATAAAGTTTCCCACCTCTTTCAAATAATTCTCATTTGGCATCAAGACAAGTCCTTTTGTCAGTCCACTTGCTCTACTACTCCCTATGTCTTTCTTCAGCCATGACACCCATAACTGATTGTTATACTATAAGTATCATCTGACCATCCCTGTATCCTTTTTTTGCATCTTCAGAATTTATTATTTGACTGATTTATTGAAGAATTATTTTTACTTCTTTAATTTTAAAATTTTGGTCTATGTATATAGACCAAGGGAGTGATATTTTAGCTATGATTCTTCTCTTTTTTGATTTCTCTTGGTATTTTTTTAAAAATTGAGTGTGAGGAAAGTGGTTGACTTTGGTCATCTTACTCTGACTTGCCATTAAGTGCTGCAGTGGCTGTTGGACTCTGGGTCAGGAAAAATCTGAGTTCAAATCCAGAATCAAATGTAGTAATATGTATAAAGTACTTAGAAAACTTTAAAATACCATCTAAATAACAACAATTATTAGCTATCATTATTCTTCCTCTGCCATGATAAATATTGCTATACTCAGAACAGCAAAGAACTTCATGGATGCCCTTAATACATTCATGATGAGGAAACAGACCACCATAAATATAATTACAGCTTAGAAATTACAAACTATTACCTAGAATGAAAAAGCTGGGCAATTTAAGGAGGAGTTTGAGACCTGTCAAGTTGTCAATATATAACTTGAGGGCTCAGTAACTTCAATTTGAAAAAGGGTGAAGAGTAGGCTGGTAAAATTATGTTGGAAAATATGATTTGGGATCAAGAAGTGAAAGAAGGAAAATACAGACTACTAAATATTATACATACTTGAACTCTTTTTTTGTGTGTTTTCCTCTGAACCTGCCATAAAGAGTTCTTAAACTCTCTTAGAGCTATGAACACATTATCTCCACCCTTTTTTTGAAGTTACCTGAGAGTCAAAGGATGATGGATGTCTTGAACACCAAATGCATTTTTAAATGTATATTAATAAACAGAAAATAACTGACCATAGAAATGGTCATTGTTTGAAAATTGACTCTGTATGTGATGCATTCAGATCATAAGTTAATTACATCAAAAGTTCAAGAAAATACAAAATTAAAAGATAAAGATATTTCTTTTAATTATACCAATACACAATCACCTTGTTTAAACAAACTACTAACTTTGGAAAAGCAGGATAGTGGATAGAAGTAATTTTCAGATTACCTTTGACTTTCATCATTGCCTAAGTATATTTAAGTATCGCAAAATAATCAGAAACATGAGGAAATAAAAAAAGAGGAAAATAGTTTCAGCCAATACACACTTTACTAAGTATTGAGTCATGACAGGCAAGAAAAGAACTAATTTGGATTCTATGGACTTCTTAAACATTACAGAGATGTTAGAATACAAAAATGTAGTCAATAATCATTTATTATGTGCTTCATATGTGCCAGGCACTGTGCTAAAAACTAGGAATACAAAGAAAGTCTTCTGTATGAAAATGGTATTTTAGCTGGTACTTGAAGCACATGTTAATAAGCATTCTTGATTTCTTCATTCAGAATAATTATTTCAATAGTTCTTGGATTTGGGGTGTCTGAGCAGAGATGTTCGTCAAGTATGTGGTAGTACTATGATTTGACTGTTACATGCTGTTACTTCCCTGTCTCTCAATCAGAAAACATCTATGATTCATCTATGTTGGTTTGACTACCCAATGTGTGGAGGTTGACTGGAGTAAGCCAAGCACAAGCAACTCTCCTGAGGACTGCTGCTGTGAATAACTTTAAGTTTCTGATCGCATAGCATAGTAAGCTCTCTATTTATTTAGTAATAAACTAAAGCAAAACTTGCCAGAAACTGAAGTACAATATTTAAAACAGTATGACATAATAACTTATTATTCAAGTGGCCACATAATCTTAAACAAAACATAAGTACATCACAATCTCCTAAGTCAATTTAAAGTACCCAAGTAAAATCTTCTTTCCTCTTGAATGGAGACTGGCTTCCAATTACCCTTAATTAGATCATCCTTGAGAGGTAATCATCTTCAAGTTAATCATCCTTGAGGGGTAGTAGAAAGTACACAGATGTTTCACTCCTAGGTCACAGTAAGTCATAATCTTTTCAGTCAGCACTAAGCACCCAAGTAAAGGTCCATTCATCTAGACTCTAGCATGACTTCCAAACTCCATGGCTCCTCTTCCACCCTCCCAGCTCTTGCCTGGATTCACCCAAATCTTACCTAGATTCACAGGTAGGCAGCTCTCTGCTCCTGTTCCCTATTGAAGCTCATGATGCCTAGTTCATTCCAAACCTTCACAATCTCTGTTTCTGGGATGACAAAACTTAACAGAGCCACAACAATATATATACACATTATGCTTAGCAGAGTTACAACAATATTTGCAAACACTGCCAGCACTATCATCTCAATTTATTTTCTATCTGTGAAATCAACACAAGTCAACAGAGTGCTTCTGTCTTACAAAGTATACAAATCAACAGACAATTCTTCTGTCTGACAAAGTAATGCAAACACAGATCAACAGAGTACTTCAACATCAATACAGAACAGACAGACAGAGTGCCAATACCACAACTGTTCTTCTCAGTTCTGCTTGGTCCAAGCAAGTGCTTGAGCTTTTATATGCTCTGCGGCTTCCTGTTCCACCCTTCCTGTTGTGTCCTTCTTGTGCTCTTTCAGAAAATTCCTCCCTCCTTGGACTCCATGTAATTACATTAGGCCAATTAAGGGCTGGGAAGGTGTCAAAACTCCCTTAAGCCTATTAAGGGCAACACAATGTATACTGTTTCGAACAAAGACTTGATATAATCACAGAGGAGGCTCAAATACACTTGAATAGGTGAAACAAGGAGCTAAGCACTACTTTATTGCCGTTACAATAATTGAAACAAGGAGCAAAGTACCATTTTGTTGCCATTACAGTTGGTGAGGACTTTCTTCATAGGATTTACTTTCCTAGATGTGTTAGAATAAATTCTAATTTTTTTTGATGATGCTGCTATTCTCTAGGCTCTTGAATTCAAGGTCCTGGGATGTCTTCATCTGGATTTGAGGAGAGATGTTGGTCAGAGAGATGAAGGTGGTTTGACTTGTCTGGCGCACGTTGCTATCTCCCATCTCTTCATCCAAGAGAATATTTATAACTACTGACCCATATGCCTATTTTCTCATACTTATAAATTGTTTTGGGAGAAATAGGTACATAGACATTGAAGGTATCCTTGGTGAAAATATTAGAACATAATAGGAAACTTTTGAAAATTATTCTCTAGAACAGATCATATCTTTAAATTCACATAATTAAATGAAAGGTACAGAGAATAAAAGAGAATATTATTATTCTCACTCCCTCCCAAAATCTTATCATTAAGGGACAAAATCAAACCTTAAAAGTACTCCACAATGTGGAACATCTGACGATTAGATTAAAGTCATAAAATATTCAATTATAATAATAACCTTGTGATGTCTGGTCAATGATCCTCCATTCTTTAAGGTAAAATGAGGAATAAATCTAGGAAAATCAAATAAAGCAAGGTGAATTGTGCAAAAGTGTTTGCTACTGTCATCAAAGTCAAATAGTAGAGGGATTCCCTGTAGAGGATGGGCTCCTTCCTATTTTCCTGTTTGCAAATGATATTGAATTGATTGCATTAAGACCCTGAACATTACAATAGTCCACTTATTATGATCCATTTGATGGGGTACCTGGGGTCTAAATCAATTTGTAAAACCAATTTGTAAAACCAGTTTGTACAATTGTAACTGTAATTTGTACTGTAAAATCCCTTTCCCAGCCTCAAACTCTGCCCCTTCCCCCTATCTGCACTCTGCCTAGGCAAAAACTGGTGACTCCTTTGTTCTTACTTTATCTCTTCATGTCTCCTCAGCTCTGGCCCAAATACTCCTTTGTTCTTGCCTCATGTCTCCTCTGGTCTGTCCCAAATCTCATCTAAACTATTATGCACTAAAGTCACAAGTTCCTCTTAGTCAGGAGGAAGACTGGTAGTTGTGGCAACCTAATTTCATCAGAAAGGGGTTTAAGAGAGAATGATACATATTAATTTATAAAAGTCTAAAATTTTCTAAATTAAATAAAATAAAATGGCACATCATTGGAAGGGCAGAGAGGACAAGGGAGGGATCTTTAGTGGGTAGTATGAGTGAATTGATAAAATTGGGTATAAAAGGGTGTTTAGATTTTGGGGAATGGTAAGATAGGGAAGAAATTCTTAAAGGGGCGTAGGCAAGTCATAGGAGGGCAAGGTAGTGGGTAGAACTAAAGTAGAGGAGGCAGAGGGATAGGAAATGAGATATGCACATACATAAAAAGATAAATCAGGAATAGAATTTGTTTAGAAAAGTATATGTCTATATATGTATGTATATATGCAAATGTCTATGTACATATG
Organism: Petaurus breviceps papuanus; assembly: GCF_028583685.1. NCBI lineage: Eukaryota > Metazoa > Chordata > Mammalia > Diprotodontia > Petauridae > Petaurus > Petaurus breviceps. The sequence goes on from NW_027187314.1 coordinate 6,873,997, forward strand.
TATAACTATAGAGAAACATATCCAATGAAACAAAATTGTAACCTTCTGAGATGGGAGTGATGGAGGAAAAAAAGAATGAAGCAAAAAAAAACTGCATTGTAGAGAACACAAGAAGACTTTCAAGGAAGCAAAGAAAAGATGGACAGTTCTCAACACATATATGATTTATCATATAGACTTTCTTGAAATGTAAATTTACTGTTATATATTTTGAATCATCTCTTAGATTCTGTTATACACATGACATTTTTTCTTTTTTTTTTACTTTGTATTGTAGTTCCAATATTTGTTTATGCAATGTTTTTGTTTCTTTTCTCTATTCTGTATTTGTTTTCTAGCATTTGAGTCTAAAATTAAAGAAAAAAGAGAAGGAGGGGCTGATAGAGGGGAGGGTAGCCTGGGGAGCTGGTAAGTCAGAAACAAAAACACCTCTGAGGATGAATAGTGGGGAAAGAGAGAGGGGAGAATAAATGAAGAAAGTAGGGTTGAGGGGAATACACAGTTCATAGTCACAACTAAAAAGATGACAGGAAATGACTCTGATAAGGGCCTGATTTCTCAAATATAAAGAAAACTATGTTGAATTTATAAAAATAACAGCCATTCCCCAATTGATAAATGGTCAGACGGTATAAATAGGCAGTTTTCTGACAGGGCAGTCAAGCTATCTATAGTCACATGAAAAAATGTTCTGAGTCACTAATGATTAAAGAAATGCAAATTAAAACAACTCTGAGTTATTATTCCACACCTATAAAATTGGCTAATATGACAAAAATGAATATTATAAATAGTGGAGGGGATGTGGAAAAATTGAGACACTAAATGAATTGCTGATGGAGTTGTGAGCTGATTCAAGTGTTTTGAAGAGCAGCATGGAACTATTCCCAAAGGGTTATAAGACTATGCATATCCTTCAACCTAGCAATTATAACCCAATGATGTCTATATCCCAAAAGGATAAAAAACTTAAATAAAAAAAGGACCTATGCATACAAAGATATTTTTAGCAGCTATTTTTGTAATGGCAAAGAATTAGAAATTGAGGCGATGCCCATCAGTAGGAGAATGACTGAACAAAATATGGTATTAAATTGTGCTTGAATACTATTGTAATATAAAATGATAAGCAGGATGCTCTCAGAAAAACCTAGACTTGCATGAGATAATGTGTAGCAAAATGAGCAGAACCAGGACAACATTGTACACAGTAACAGCAATATTGTTCAATGAAAAACTGTGAATGACTTAGCTGTTCTCAGTAAGGCAATGATCCAAAGCAATTCCAAAAGATTTAGGTTGAAACATGCTGTCCAGGCCAGCTGAATAGAGTGAATAGTGAATAGTGCAGTGAATAGAGCACAGGACCTGGAGTCAGGAGGGCCTGTGTTCAAATCCAGCCTCAGACACATAACACTTACTAGCCTTGTGACCTTGAGCAAGTCACTTAACCCTAATTGCCCTGCCTTTCCCCCTCCAAAAAGAAAAAGAGAGAGAGAGAGAGAAAGAAACATGCAGTCCATCTCCAAAGAAAGAATCGATGGAGTGTGAATGCAGATCAAAGCACATTTTATTTTACATTCTTTATTTTTCTTGGTTTTTTTGGTCTGTGTTTTCTTTCATATGACTAAAATAGAAATATATTTTGGATGATTGTATAATTATAACATAAAATATTGCCTGTCTTCTCAATTATGGGGAGGAGAGGAAAGGAGAACAATTTGGAATTCAATTTTATTTAAAACTAATATTAACATTGCTTTTACCTGTAATTGGTTATAAAAGAAAAATTTTAAATATACTTTAAAAATTTATTGAAAGAAGTAGCTAGACTTGAAGGGAGCTATGCATTTCAGATGTGAGGAGAGAGAGCTTTTTAGGCATGACTAATAATCTGTGGGGAAATGTGATGATAGGAGATTGGATGCCATGTACAATGAACCTCAAGTAAGCTAAAATTTGGCTGAAGTAGAGAGTATGTAAAGGGCACAATAACATGATAATATTAGATGTAGATTTGGAAAGGAATTCAGTGGACATCTGTTCTGACACATTCATCTTATAGATGAGAAATGAAAAAACCAAAGAGGTTAAATAATTTGCCCAAGTCATGTAGGTATTGTGGCAGGGAAGGAGCATAGCAATTTATGTATCATCCATATTATGTTTACCATGACCATTTTATTAATATTAAGTCATTTTCTCCTCACAAAATCCTGAAAGGTAGATGATATTATTATCCTCATTTTATAGCCAAGGAAACTGAGGCAAAGGGAAGTTAAGTGATTTCCCGGGGTCACACAGCCATCTGAGACTGTGTTTGAACATAGGTTTTTCTGACTAAAGGCCTAGAGCTCTATCCAATTGCACCACCAAGCCAACTCTAATTAAATATTATAATGTTTTATATTAAATACATTTATTCATCAAATATTTTAATACTTTAATAAATATTAGATAACAGAAGCAGGAATGTAATCATTTCTTACGACAACAGGGCTAGTACTCTTTCCAATGTTCCATAATGTATAATAGCATGGGCTGCTTCCTAACAGAGGGCAAGAACACACATATAGGGGAAGACACTCTGGGGGACCCTGAAATGACATAATCATGCTGTTTACCCGTTATGAAGATTAAGCCTAACTCCTTATATTGCTCCTCTTGTTATCTGTTGTTTTCTGTCTAAGCTATATTAAGGGCTTCTCAAAAATCAGCATCAACTGTGGTAGAAATTCCCTTGCACTCTTTAAACACAATGGTGACACCTGCTTCTATTGTGCCTCTAGGGTCCATATTTTGTGTCTTTGTCTGATTAATTTGTCTATTTCATTGAGACCTGAATAGAATTCTGTTCTTCCCAATAAACACCAAGGACACTGCACCATTTAGGAATAAAGTGGATTTTGATTTTCTTTGGCACAAAAGAGTTTTGAAAAATCATTCTGATTACTCAGTAAGAGAACAAGAGTACCTACTCACTCAGAACAAGAAACACAATCTTACATTTCTGAGAAAGATTGAATTTTCTACAGATTTCTTTGTAACTGAATTAACAAAGTTGGCGCATTAGACTGTTTGCTCAAACACAGAAGGCTAGAGGAAAAATTACATTTCACTCATTTGATTTTCCTAAAATATTCTCCCAGAATAGTCTATAATATTGACACAATCTTTGAAAAAATATCTTTTATTTTCCCTCAGATAATACATAAGACGATCTAAAAGCTTTTTTGCAAACAAATTTCAAGTTTTTATTATTCTTTATTGATAATAAAGATCTTCAGATTAAAATATGCACATATGTTACTAATAATTATTTATTTCACTGTTTTTAGGATACGTGATTTTATATGTGTGGGTATTCCCTCTACCAAAATTTATCACCATCCCTTATGCAGTCATACAAGTTGCTGTTTCACAGAAACACAGAAAAACACACAAAATCATCACCTTTTCAATGACTATATTATAATCTAGTCAAATTATCCTTTCTGCTTTTCCTGACCCATGATTCCTCACTTATGGTAACCATTCTTTTACACTCTCTGCATCCTGCTATATGCTTGGAAGAAGCTTCATTATTACCCGTACCTCGGGCTCCCCTGATTCCTTTTCAGACTCGTTTCACATTCTATATAGTTTTTATTTCTTTTTTTTTCTGATCCCTTGATGAGGAAAAACCTCCCCCAAATGGCCCTAGTTTCCTTGTAACTCTTTTGTATGTGTTTTGAATATGTCTTTATATGTATTCAACTTGTATAACTGTCTATAGAAGGGATGGTGGTATTTTGATACAGGGATAGTAGATAGAGTGCCAGGCCTGGAATCAGAAAGACTCATTTTGATTTCAAATCTGCCCTAAGAAATCTGTGTGACCCTGGGCAAGTCACTTAACCTGTTTGCCTCATATCTTCATTTACAAAATGAACTGGGAAAGGAAATGGTAAACTAATCCAACATCTTTGCCAAGAAAACCTGAGAAGGGGTCATGCAGAGTAAGATACAATTGAAATGACTGAACAATAAAATTCAGCTTTTCAACTTTGAGGTCATCTCTTACTTTTTCCCTTCCCTACCTCTGTTCTGTAAATGTCTAAATCTTGTTGATTCTACTTCTGCGTCTCTCCACTCCATGACATTGAATCTCCTAGCACTTTAGTTCAGGGTCTCAGCATCAAAAGATGCTATATTATTAAAAGAGCCTCATATTTGATCATCCCTCTTCCTTTGTCATACTCCCTTTCAAAATACCATTGGCATAACTGTAAAAATAACCTTCCTAAGGCACCATCAACTTGACCAAGTGATTTCATGTTCAAAAAATCTTTAGTAGTCCATGATTGTTCCTATGATAAAATGCAGACTCAGTCAATATTGAAAGTCCTCCATAGTTTGAGTTCCATTTAGATGTTCTCAGAATTCAGCATTCTATCTCCTGTCTTTGTGTTTTTGCACAAGCCAGCTCCCACTTCTGGAATATGCTTGCTCTTTCTTTATATCTCTAATAGTCCTGTCTTCCTCCAAGGTTCAACCAAGGTGGTATTTCCTCAGTGAAATCTTCCCTGATCTTTCCAATTATTAATGCTATCTCCCCTTCCAAATTAATTTTTTTCATCTATGTATTTGTTATAATGCCCAGGATGATGTAAGATGTTTGAGGGAAAGGAGCTGTTTCATTTTTTTCTCTGCATTCTCAAAGCCTAATATGGTTCCATGGATATGCATGCATAATAAATGTATGTATGCATAATAAATTCTTGTCATGTTATATAATTCTATAAAGCTCAGGGTCAGAGTGGGGGATTGGAGCAACCAGGGTTCACTCTGCCTGATCCCTGGAGGTCCAGATAGGGGCTTTTTAAATTTCTGGGCTGTGGTTTGGTAGCCCCAGGAGTAGTTGCTACCCCTACTAGGAGCCCTGCATTTGACTCCTACTCTACCCATCCAGTCCCGGCCTTGTGGTGATAAGCCTGGCAGTGGCCCTTGTGGTTGGTGGGTCAACATTAATCAGGCCTCATCCAGGCCTCTGCACGCTGTAGCATCTGAGCCTCTGCACCACCCAGGGTCATCTTCCAGGCCTCTGACAGGAGCAAGCTTCCTTAAGGGACACAGATTACAAAGGTCAAAGTTCTCCACCCCTAGGTAGCATTTTCTTAATCTCGCAATCAGAAAGTCTTCTTTCTTCTTGATTGAAGATTAGTTTTCAATTGTCCTTAGATCAATCATCCTTAAGAGGTACAAGGTACAGAGTATAAAATTCTCCCACCCCTAGGCCACAGTAAATCATGATATTCTCAGTCAGCATTAGGTACCCAAGGAGAGGTCTTTTCATCTTGACTCAGGGCTAGTTCCCAAATTCCATTGTTCATCTTCCATGGTTCTAGCTCCTGCCTGAATCTATTTAAACATCACATGGATTCACAGGAAGGCAACTCTTAGCTCCTCATCCAGTTCCTCATCTAGTTCCTTGTCCAGTTCCATATTGAAGCTCACAGTGTCCTATCCACCTCAAGTCCTTTGCAGTTTCTGTTTCTGGGAAGACACAGCTTAAAAGAGCCACAATTCATACACATTGCCAGCACCATCAATTCACTGTTCTGCTCTCTCCCAGCTTTAGCTTCTCCTTATATATGGCCATTAGTTCCTCCCTGTTCCACTTCATCCTGTTGCATAAGCAAGTTCCTCCCACTTTGGGTTTCACAAGCTATGTTTCTTAATAAGACTTGATATAATCAAGGGCAAGGCTCAAATGAAACAAATTGCTAAGTACTTGTTTGCTTGCCTTTACATAAAGGGAAATATACCAAGTATGATTATATATGTGTGTGAAAGTATATATGTCTATGTTTATAGATATCTGGGTGTGAGAGTGTGTGTGTGTGTGTGTAATTGTAGCTTTTTTAGGGCAGAGTGGGGAGAGGACAGGGGAGAAATAAAGTTAAATGTACACAGCTGAGAATAAAAGAAAATCTATGAGGTTACAAAATTGAGCAACTTTGAAAATAATGTATACTATTTAGTAAATAGTTTTTCTTGAAATGGAAATTGTTTTATGTTGAATCCTTGCTATGTTCTGCTGTGTATATGACACTGTTCTTTTTTTTCTTTTCTCATCTTATATTTAAGTTTACAATGAATAAAACAATTTACAAATTAAAAATAACAGTTATAAAAAAAGAAGTTGGAAAGCATTCAAAAATGGCAAATAAGATGGGAAAAGGCCACAAGTTCATACCGAATGAGAAGAGCATGAAAGAATGAAGGAACCAGTAATATTGAACGAATAGAAGACTTAAGGGGACATAAGATATCTCTTTCCATGTAGGGAGCACCATTTTATGTGAACATTTTTGTATTGTAAGAGGCAAGGAAAAAAATTAGTGAGAAACATTGAGAAAGAAGCTTCTAATTTCTTGGATTTTAAATATAGATACTTATAATGTGACAAGAGAGGAAGCAGTTCTTCAAAGCAAAAAGAAAAACAAAAAATACCTTAATGAAAAAAGAGATTGTGGAGTGTCTTTTCTCATGGAAGGGCATTTATTTATGAAGGATTATTCTGTAAACATTGAAGATAGTAGTTCAGAGATCCTTATATCTAGAATTTTGGGGTAAATATGGATTGTAAATTGCTAATCAGTAGTAGTATGACCCCAAAAATGTGAATTTTGGTTTCGCATCCTAAGGTAGAAAGGAGTTACATCAGAGAAAGAGAGCATTATTTGAGTTAAGATTTGGTCACTTCCTAAAGGTGAGAAGAAACAATGACCAGAAAAGAAAGTGGAAGAGATACATGCTGAAGACAGGAGAGACACAGAAAAAATAGAGAATAATATAACAAAATGAAAAGAAGATTGATTGTTATCACAAAACAATCTCAGAAGGCAGAATTAGGACAATGGGTTGAAGTTGTAAATTTAGGTTTGATGTAAGTAGGGGAATAGAACTTTTTCTTATGTTATATTGTATCTTTATTTATTTTGTAAAATATTCCCCAATTATATATTTTCTCTTTTTTATTTTTTACTTTACATCACTCATTTCCACAAGATTTTGAGTTGCAAATTTTCTCCCCATTTTTCCCCTACCCACCACCCCAAAATAGCACTCCAGCTGAATATCCCCTTCCCCAATCTGCTCTCTCCCATATCTTCCTCCTTCTTTCCCCGCTTGAACTTTCCTGTGGGGCATGGTGGATCTCTATGCCCCAGGGCCTGTATATCTCATTTCCCAGTTGCATATAAAGTAATAATAACGGTATATTTGTATATATGTATGTAATTATACTTGTAGCCTTTTTAGGGCATATTTATATATATATTTAAGCATTTGATTTCAAAACTTTGAATTCCATATGTTTTCCCTTCCTCCTTTGTTATCCACCCTAACTGGGAAGGTAAGCAATTCTATAATTGCTTAATACATGTGTTGCTATGGAAAATATTTCCATAGTGGATATACTGTGAAAGACTGACTATATTTCCCTTCATCCTACCCCCCCCCCACTTGTTCTATTCTGTACTTTGATTCTGTCCCTTTTCACAAGTGGGTGTTCCAATTTCTCTCCCCTCCAGCTTACTCTGCCTTCCATCATCCCTCCTCTCATCCCTTCCCCCCCTACTCTCCTGCAGGGTGAGATACCTTACTTAGTGTGTATGTCATTCCCTCCATAAGCCAAATTCAATGAGAATAAGGTTGACTCATTCCCTTTTGCCTTCCTGTTCTCCCCCTCTATTGTAACAGTTTTCCCTTGCCTCTTCTATATGAGATAATTTACCCCATTTTGTCTCTCCCCATCTCCTCTCATTATATTCATCTCTCACATCTCAATTTCACCTTTTAAGTATCATCCCTTCCTATACAATAGGTCTTGTGCCCTCTATGTATGCCTTTACACATATATACACACACTTATATATATATTCATACACCTATATACTCTCCTATATAGACATACATATGAATGTATACATATATATAGATATAGATATTCACTTCCACTATTCTCATACTGAGAAAAGTTTCATAAATTATAATTATCATTTTTCAATGTAGGAATATAAAAAGTTCAACTTTGATAAGTTCCTTATTATTTCTTTTCCCGTTTACCTCCTCATGCTTCTCTTGCTTCTTGTATCTGAATGTTAAATTTTCTTTTCAACTCTGGTGTTTTCATCAAGAATGCTTGAAAGTCCTCTACTCCTTTGAATGACCATATTTTCCCCTGAAATATGATACTCAGTTTTGCTTGGTAGGTAATTCTGGGATTTTATCCCAGCTGCTTTGACCTCCAGAATGTCATATTCCAAGCCCTTTGATCCCTCAGTGTAGAAGCTGCCAGATCCAGTGTTATCCTGATTGTGTTTCCACAATATTGAAATTGTTTCTTCCTGGCTGCTTGTAATATTTTCTCCTTGATCTGGGAATTCCAGAACCTGGCTATAATATTACTAGGAGTTTTCTTTTTGAGATATTTTTCAGGAGGTCATTGATGGATTCTCTATTTTGACCTCTGGTTCTAAAACAGAGCAATTTTCCTTGAGAATTTCTTGAAGGATGATTTCTAGGTTCTTTTTATGATCATGGTTTTCAGGTTGTCCAATAATTTTTAAATTCTCTCTCCTGGATCTATTTTCTAGGTCAGTGTTTTTCCAATGAGATATTTCACATTGCCTTCATTTTTTTTTTTATTTGTGTAGATCTGTTTTTGATCAGTATATCGATTTCTTATAAAGGCACTAGCTTTCATTTACGCCAATCTAATTCTGAAGATATGATTTTCTTCAGTGAGCTTTTGAGATTCTTTTTCCATCTGGCAAATTTGGCTTTTTAAGGCATTCTTCCCCTCGTCGCCTTTTTGAGCCTCTTTTGCCATCTGGGTTAGTCTATTTTATAAGGTATTATTTTCTTCAGTCATATTGTTGACTCTCATTTCATTGTTTTCTTGCATTGTTCTCATTTCTCTTCCCAATTTTTCCTCCACTTTTCTTATTTGGTTTTCGAAATCCTTTTTAAGCTGCTCTATGGCCTGTAACCAGCTCATATTTTTTTTTTGAAAGCTTCTGGTATAGGAGTTCTGACTTTGCTCTCTTCCTCCTGTTCTATACTCTGATGCATTTTGTCCCCATAATAGGAGTCTAATTTCAGATTGATCTGTTTGCTTTGCATCCTCATTTTGCCCTCAATTACTTGACATTTGAGCCTTTTGCCATAGTAGAACTCTACTACTAGAAAGGGGAACTTTATCCCAATTGCTGGGGTTTTCACAGATGCTGGAGCTATTAGTTGGGTGCCCTCTCTGAAGCTTCAATGTGCTCTGGAAAACTGTCCATGCACCCCAAGACATCCACCCTAGACAGCAATCCAGATCCAAGCAAATTAGAGCAATAGAGATTACCCCCTCAGAATGGTTGCTTGGTTCCCCTACAATCTGCAGGCCAGGAGCTCTGAAGCAGCAAGACTGCAGAGCCTCAGTTAATTCTTGCCCTGGAGGCAAAGGCTGGATCACACTCCTGAACTTCCTGTTACCACAAAGTCTACGCTGACCTCTCAGTTTGTCTTTGATATTTATGTGTTGATAATTCTGGAAACCGCCACAGCTGCTGGTGATCTGAAGTCCCTCTAGCCAGTGGCTGGTCAGGCTGACCTGAGGCTAAAACCTTGGGCTAGTGTGGGCCTGGGCTCAGCTCCCATAGTGCTGCTCTGGCTCATTCCTGTCAGCCTGCTGTGCTGTCTTTAGCAGGAGATTAGCTTTTCTCTGTCATTTTGTGGGTCCTGTAGCTCCAAAGTTTGTCTATAGTTATTTTTTTACATGAATTAGAGGAAGTGGAAGGCAGAGCTGCACAGAAGTCCTGTTTCTACTCCACCAGCTTGACTCTACACCTCTGGGAATAAAACTTCTTAAATAATAAAGCTACCTAGTGGATTAATAGACCTTAGGAAATAGTACGTTTGTCATCAATGAGAAAGACCTTCAAGGAAAAAAAAAAACTTATGATTGATCCCTTGTCAGGTATGTTATATCTGATCATTCTTCTGAAATACAGAAAGAATTAATTAGACTAAATCTAAAGTCTTTTAATTTTGTGTTTTTATGATTCTATGAAGATCTAAATAACGGTTGCTTAAAAGAAAGGTTAAAAAGGTAAAATTTTGTATTTATTTTAAGAAGTCAAATAGATAACAAAGACATTAGGTCTTATTCCTTCTTTCCTTTGTCTCATATCACTTTTTATTTTATTCTTCCCTTAATTATTAAAGATTGAGATTCCTCTTCCATCCACTTTGCAGGCTCAGTCATCATTCCTCATTCCAAATTGGCCACATGGAAGTTTAGGGGTTTGAGGTAGGGATGTTATAGATGTCTGCATACAGATAGATACAACTTACAGCTAAAGGACTGACCTTTGAGATGATTAATAGACACCTAATTCGACATTGATCTAATAATTCAGTTCATTTTTGTAAAAAAAAAAAAACTATCAACCATTCCACCCCTTTATTCCTTTCTGGATTCTCGTTTGGCTTCAACTTTCCAAATTTCATGATGTGACTCTACTCAGGGGTGTGGAAGGATGATGAGTCCTTGTCTATGACTGTCAACATTTCCCACATGAAGTGTCAACCCAAATTGCCAAAGCATCCTAACCACCTTCTCTTCTATCAGTTTATTCCTTATCTTAGGCAAGAGTACCTGTTTAGCTATTCTGAGATGGAACTGCAAAGTGAAAAAATTAAAATAATTAAAATAAATTTATTTATTAAAATTAAATTAAAATTAAAATAAACAATTAGCAGTGTCAACAAACTACTTAGATTCTGATAAAGCTTAAATGTTACCCAATAAAAATTGTACTTATAAGGATGCCTAGGTGGTGCAGTGAATAAAGCACAGGCCCTGGAGTCAGCAGGACCTGAGTTCAAATCCGGCCTCAGACACTTAACACTTACTAGCCATGTGACCTTGGGTAAGTCATTTAACACCAATTGCCCTCCAAAAAGCAAAAAAAAAATCGTAGTTATAAATTAAGTTAAAGAATCCTATTAAATCTCTTAATATATGCTATGATTCTTTGTTTTTAATATTTCTTTTTGTATGTAATAAGTTATTTGACCATACTTAAGTATATTGTATATTGGGTCTTTCTTTTACTTACCTTTTTAAAACCCTTGGACTTGCGAAACATATTAAAATTATCCATAATTAAAAAGCATCCCCAGGAACACAGGATGAAGACTTAACCTAGTCCAAAATACATGTCTGGCTACAGAAGAGCTATGGGATGAAAGGTCTCACTCATTTGGGCTCAGCCCAATCATGCTTACAGCATAAAAAATGAACTACCCAAAAATCTTCTCAAGAGTTAAAGGTCTTTGCTAGTATAATTATTGTTATGGAATTTCTTCTGAGTAACATTATCCTGAATTCCTGTCTCTTAGGCATGATCCTTTAGTAACTATAGATAAATAACAGCTCTTAATTGAGCGGTTTGTATGTGGAATGAACACTACAGTGATGTTAATGTGTCTCCTTTATTCTCTGACACACAACTGACAGATCATTCGTTGTTATCATTTCTTGTCAGTGATTCTCTTGGTAGACTGTTACTTTAATATAAATACTCTAAGATACTTGGTAAAAAATACAGATATTACACACTCTTTTCAGGCCACCACAAAATTCATCTTACTTCTACAAATGAAATCTTCAGCCCTTTATTTCTCAATAGAATGTAAGTTTTCTGAGGGCAGGGATTGGTTTTCAATAGTATTTATATCACTAGCTTCTAATATAATACTGTGAACATATTAACCAATTTGCAAAAGAGTACTGAATTGTATAACATCTGTTTTAATTCAATTTTCCTTTCAGATTTTTTGTTTTTTATTTATTTGTTTATTTGCTTTGCTTCTATTTCCTGGTCATTTAAGAGAATATCTCTGTTAAGAAAAGTATATTTGATAAAGTCAAAAAGTCCAGGTAAACTACCAACTTAACTTCCCATTGTTAAAATGTTCCTGCTAGCATATAACAATATGTCAAGATATCTCTGCATTCACCTTGGACCTCATCCAGTTTCTCAATGGAAAAATTCTTTTGTTCTCCCATTTAAATTAAGGACAAAATAAAATAAAACAAAATCCTAGGCTAAAAGGTCAATGTATTAACCTTTCTGGCTGCATTCTTGTCTTAAATGTATATGTAGCTGACAATAAACCTGTCAGACTTTCACATTTGCTATTCTTACTAGAAATCATTAAATTCAGCATATATCTATCTTTTCCTTCAGCCCATTCCCACAAAGTTTCTACTCTTGTCTTTCTTTTTTCTTTCTAAATTGTTGGATCTATAGCCTTTTGTATTGACTTTCTTTCTTCAAACTATTGTGATGAAAAACTAAGCATTTTTAAGTGTTTTATTATCCTTATATATGTACTTTTAGCTATATAGAATTTTGGAATATTAGAATTGGAAAAAAGCTGCAAAGGCCTCTTCTATGAATTTTAAAATGGAATGCCCTCAAAATGATAGAATAATCCTACACATTATATTAGTGTATAGAATTTTAACTATGGTCACTGGAGGTCTATGAAAAGCTCCTTTGGCCTGTTTTGTTAAATAATGCTGTCATTGCATTCGATGAAAGATATGTTTTGTGTATTAAATTTATCAATCAAATGAAACTGTGATCTATAATCCATGACAGACCAATTCTAATAGGGTGACATTTTATAAAGATAAATATAATATTCTGCACTGAGGTTTAAAAAGTCAACAGCATAAGTACATAATAATAATGATCTGGCTTAGCATGACCTTAGGCAAATTATTGACCTCTAGCAAATATTCATAAATTATGAAATTATAGCTATTAGAAGCTAATGTGATCATAAATCATGTAAGTATGATAGTTTACAAAGTAAGAATGGTGATGATCTCACTACATTCTGAGCTAATCAAACCACAACTAGAGTGCTATGTTCAGTTTTTGTTGTTGTTGTTGTTTTACGAAATCAGGGTTAAGTGACTTGCATAGGGTCTCACAGCTAGTAAACATCTGTGGGTAGATTTAAACTCAGGTCTTCCTAACTCCAAAGCCAGTGCTCTATCCACTGTACCATTTGCTCCCAGAAGCCACATTTTAATATAGGTATTGAAAAGCTAAATTGAATTTCAAAGATGACAAAAAGCATGGTTATGGTAGGAAGCCGTGTTCAAAGAACTGTGGGTATTTCCAATAGAGAAATTTTAAAGGAAACATGATCATTCTCTAAAAAAACCTTGAAAGACTATTATATGATAAAGTAATCAAAGGCATTTTCTGTGATTGCAAATGACAAAATTATAATTGAGAAAATGAGGTTGTTGAGAGACATATTTGGTATCAGTGTAAAGTAGAAATTCCTTATAATTAGAACTGCACCCAAACTAAATGGGCTATATCATAAGGTTGTACTAATATCAACATGGGAACAAAACAGCTGACATTTATATAGTGTTTTGTTTTGCAAAACATTTTGTATACATGGTTTCACTTGACTCTTACAAAAACCCTATGATTTATATACTATAGGTGGTATTATGCCCATTTTACATATGAAGAAACAGAATCAGGGTAGATGGCTTGTGCTTGATAATCAATTTCTCAACATTTCCATTGTTATATAGCATTCTATATTTCTCCTTTTCGGTCTACCTGCTAGAAAGAGTTCTCTATATTCCTTCCTTACAATTATAATTTATTATTGTTTAGTCATTTTTAGTCATGTCTGACCCTTTGCAATCCCATGTGGGGTTTTATTGCAAAGAAATAAAGTAGTTTGCCATTTTCTACTCTGGTTCATTTTACAGATGAATCTAAGGCAAACAGGTTAAGTGACTTGCCCAGGGTTACACAGTTATTAAGTGTTCGCGGTAGATTTGAACTTAGTAAGATGAGGCTTTCTGACTCCAGGGCCAGTACTTTTTTTTTTCCTCTCTCTCCTTTTTAAAAAATTAATTTGTTTGTTAACTTTTAGTTTACAAGATTCGATTCCACAATTCCTTGAGTTTCACATTTTGTCGCCCTCCCTCCCGTCCTTCCCCCCCATGGCGGCATACAGTCAAGTATAGGACCTGTAAATAATTTCGCATTATATATTAGTCAGGTTATGAAGACGGATTGTATCAGATGGAATGAAAAATGATGAAGAGGACATAACACCAAACAAGAAAAGGAAAAAAGATCAGGTAGTTTGCTTCAATCTGGATATAAACTCAGTTCTTTCTAGTTCTTTTTTCTGGATGTACACATTTCTCTCCATCATGAATCTTTTGGGATTGACTTATATCACTGTATTGCTAAGAAGAGTCCAGTCTATCAAAGTTGGTCATCACATATATGTTGTGTCTGTAATTGTGTAAAATTTCTCCTGGCTCGACTCTTCTCACTCAGCATCAGTTTGTGTAAGCCTCTCCAGGTAAATATGAAATCCATCTGCTCCTCATTTCTTATAGCACAATAGCATTCTATAACATGCATATACCACAACTTGTTCAGCCATTCCCCAATTGATAGGCACCTCCTTAATTTCCAATTCATTGACACCACAAAAAGAGCTGCTATAAACATTTTTGTACATATGGCTCTTCCTCCCACTTCTATGATCTCTTTGGGATATAACCATAGGAGTGGTATTGCAGGGTGAAAAGATGTAAAATTATTTATAGCCCTTTGGGCATAATTCCAGATTGCTCTCCAGAAAGGCTGGATCAGTTCACAACTCCACCAACAATGCATTAATTTCCTATTTGCCCACATCCTCTCCAGGATTTGTCTTTTTCCTGTTTTGTCATCTTAGCCAATCTGACTGGTGAGATGTGGTACCTCAGTGTTGTTCTGATTTGCATTTTTCTAATCAATAGTGATTTAGAGCATTTCTTCATGTATTTATAGATATCTTTAATTTCTTTCTCTGAAAACTGCCTTTTCAAATCCTTTAACCATTTATCAATTAGGGAATGACTTAAGATTTGACTCAATTTTCTGTATATTTTAGAAATGAGTCCTTTGTCAGAGACATAGGTTGTAAAAATTATTTCCCAATTTCCCACCTCCCTCTTAATCTTGGTTACATTGGTTTTGTTTATACAGAAGCTTTTCAATTTCATGTAGTCAAAATTATCCATTTTACATTTTATAAGGTACTCTAATTCTTGTTTAGTCATAAAATCTTTCACTATCCACAAATCTGACAGGTAAACTATTCCTTGTTTTCTAGACTGCTTACAATATCAACCTTTATACCTAGATCATGGACTCATTTAGACTTGATTTTTGTATATGGTATTAGATTATGGTCTATGCCCAGTTTCTGCCATACTATATTCTAGTTTCCCCAGCAGTTTTTGTCAAATAGTGAGTTCTTATCCAAAAAAACGGGGATTATGGGGTTTATCAAGCAATAGATTACTATAGTCGTGTCTTCTGAATCTTGGGTGCCTAATCTATTCCATTGATCCACTCCTCTATTACTCAGCTAGGACCAAGCAGTTTTGATGACTTCTGCTTTATAATACAGATTGAAATCTGGTATAGCTAGTCCACCTTCCCTAGCATTTCTTTTCATTAATTCCATTGATATTCTGGACCATTTATTTTGTTACTACTTTTTTCTAGCTCTATAAAGTAGTTTTTGGTAAATTCATTGGTATGGCACTGAATATATAATTTAATTTAGGTAAAATTTTTATTTTTATTATATTAGCTCGACTCAGCCATGAGCAATTGATATTTTTCCAATTAGTTATATCTGATTTTATTTGTGTGAAAAGTGTTTTGTAGTTGTGCTCATATAGGTCCTGTTTTTTTTAGCAGGTAGATTTCCAAATATTTTATAATGTCTACAGTAACCTTACATGGGATTTCTCTTTCTATCTTTTGCTGTTGAATTTCATTGGAAATATATAGGAATGCTGAGGATTTATGTGGGTTTATTTTATATCCTGCAACTTTGCCAAATTTATTTATTGTCTCAGGTAATTTTTTACTTGATTCTCTAGAATTCTCTAAGTATATCATCATATCATCTGCAAAGAATGATAGCTTGGTCTCTTCTTTGCCTAATTTGATTCCTTTGATTTCCTTTTCTTCTCTAATTGCTACTGCTAACATTTCTAGTACCGGATTGAATAAGAGGGGTGATAGTGGACACCCTTGTTTCACCCCTGATCTTAAGGGAAATGCTTCTATCTTCTCTCCATTAAATATAATACTTGCTGATGGCTTTAAAAATGCTACCTATTATTTTAAGGATTATTATTTTACAATCATGCATTTTTTCTCGATAGAATCCTGTAAGCATAGGAACTAATAAGGGAATTTAATTTTATTCCTGTACTTTCTAGTGTTTTTAATAGGAATGGATCTTGTTATTTTGTCAAAAGTCTTTTCTGCATCTATTGAGATCATCATGTAGTTTCTGCTAGTTTTCTTGTTGATATGATCAATTATACTGATGGTTTTCCTAATATTAAACCATCCTTGCATTTCTGGAATAAATCCTACCTGATCAAAGTGTATTATTCTTGAGGTAAGTTGTTATTGTCTTTTTGCTAATATTTTATTTAAAATTTTTCATCTATATTTATGGGTTAGATTGTTCTGTAATTTTCTTTCTCTGTTTTATCTCTTTCTGATTTAGGTATCAGTACCATATTTGTGTCATAAAAAGAATTTGGTAGCCCTCCTTCTTCACTAATTGTCCCATATAGTTTGAGGAGTATTGGAATCAATTTTCTTTAAATGTTTGATATAATTCACTAGTAAATCCATCTGGCTCTGGAGGTTTTTTCCTAGGGAGTTGACTAATGGCTTGTTCAATTTCTTTTTCTGATTGGGTTATTTGAGTAATTTACTTCCTCTTCAGTTAATCTGGACAACTTGTATTTTTGTACATATTCATCCATTTCCCTAAGATTGTCAAATTTATGTACATACAATTGGGAAAAATAATTCTTAATTATTGTTTTGATTTCCTCTTCATTGGAGGTAAATTCACCCTTATCATTTTTGATACACATTATTTGATTTTCTTCTTTCTTTTTTATCATATTGACTAAGGGTCTATCAATTTTATTTTTTTTTCATAAAACCAGCTCTTAGTTTTGTTTACTAATTCAATAGTTTTCTTAATTTCAATTTTATTAATCCCTCCTTTGTTTTTCAATATCTGTAATTTAGTATTTAATTGGGATTTTGAATTTGTTCTTTTTCTAGGTTTTGCAATTGTATGCCCAACTTGTTGACTTCCCTTTTCTCTAATTTAATCATGTATGCACTAAGGTATATAAAACTTCCCCTATGAACTGCCTTTAATGCATCCCACAAATATTGGTGTGTGTCTCATTAATTTCGTTCTCTTACATGAAATTACTGATTGTTTCTATAATTTCTTGTTTGACCCACTCATTCTTTAGGATTAAATTGTTTAATTTCCAATTAGTTTTTAGTCTGTCTTTCCATGGCCCTTTATTGCATATATTTTTTATTGCATCCTGATCTGAGAAGGATGCATTTAATATTTCTGCCCTACTGCATAGAATTGTGAGGTTTTTATTCCCTAGAACATGGTCAATTTTTGAGTATGTGCCATGAACCCTTGAGAAGAAAGTATATTCCTTTCTATCACCATTCAACTTTCTCCAGAGATCTATCATATCTAGCTTCTCTAAAATTCTATTCACCTCCTTAACTTCTTTCTTGTTTATTTTGAGATTGGATTTATCAAGTTCAGAGAGGGGGAGATTAAGGTCTCCCACTCCTATAGTTTTGCTATCTATTTCTTCCTCTAATTCCTTTACTTTCTCCTCTAGGAATTTGGATGCTATACCACTTGGTGTTGCTACCCCTGCTTGTTTTACTTTAGCTGAGGCATGATATATTTTAAACCAGGCTTTTACCATTACCCTGTGTGTTTCCCTCTGTTTCAGATGTGTTTCTTGTAAACCACATATTATAGGATTATTATTTCTAATCCATTCTGCTATCCGTCTCCATTTTATGGGAGAGTTCATTCCATTCACATTTACAGTAATGTTTGTTATCTGTTTCTTTCCCTCCATCCTATTCCCTCCCCTATTAATGCTCATATTGTCTCCCTTCTCCCTCTTCCCCTTAATACTTTTCCTTTTGACCACCGCCCTCCTCAGTATTCCCTTATCAAAGCCCCTCCCTCTTCCTCCCCTTTGCCCTTACTTTTTCCCTCCCTAATAACCACCCCCTTCCTTTCCTAGCCCTTTTCCCCTCCTACTGCTTGTAGGATATTTTTATACTTTGTGAAGTATGTTATTTTTTCTTCACATCAATTATGACAGGAACAAATCTCATGCAAAGATCCTCTCCCTCCCCTCTTTCCCTCTAAAATAATACTTTTTCTTTGCATTTCTTCTCAATAGAGTCCTATAAGCATAGGAACCAATTAAGGGAAAGGCTAATATGATTCTCATCTCCCTCCCTTCTTTTCCTCTGCTATATTATTTTTATGCCTCTTTGTGTGGCATAATTTACCCTTTTCCACTTCATTCATTCCTCTTCTTCCATTGCAGTCCCTTTGTATACCTTAATAAGATTTTTTTTAATTGTAATTTTGTGTATTACATACTCATACCCTCTACTTGTCTATTAATAGTTTGCTCTTATTAAGTAACCGGGTGTATGTGTGTGTATATGTGTTTTCCTTGTTTAGCTTTCTATGTCACTGAATGCTAAAAGTGAACACAAGTTAACCTTCCATATAGCCTAGGACTGCAAAAGAAAGTTACTAGAACTATATAGGATTCTGAACTGGGATATGAAGAGTGTGTGTGTGTATGTATGTGTGTGTGTGTGTGTGTGTGTGTGTGTGTGTGTGTGTGTGTGTGT
>NW_027187314.1:6892911-6999434 GCF_028583685.1 Petaurus breviceps papuanus
TGTGTGTGTGTGTGTGTGTGTGTGTGTGTGTGTGTGTGTGTGTGTGTACAGTGGGAAAGGAGGGTGAATTCTGCAATAGAAACCACTGTGCCATCTCTGGTAAAAGGACCTAAAACCTGAAAGATCTTGACCATGTTTTCTGGCTCTGAAGCAGGGTATTCAAGCTAGCTTCCATGAAGTCATTGTGCAGAGACCCTGGAACCAGCAGAGCATGTGAGGATTTGTTGTCTTTGACTATATTTATTTATTTATAAGGGAGGACTTTTATTTTGGGAAAAAGAGTTGGAGTAGGGAGTTTTATGAATGGACAGTAAAAGTCCTCCAAAAAATACTGAAAGGAAAAAAAAGAATCAATGAAAAAATTTAGAAACACAAAAAATGGAAAGGAAATTCAGAAGAGGATGGAGGCAAAGAAATAATGTGTGGTTGCCAATATTCTTTTTAATTTTATATATAATTAAAACTATTCTTAGTATAAGTTCAAAGTTTCATATAAACCTATTTTTATAGTTTTTTACATATTGAAACACTAACAATTTTTAAGTTTGTCATAGGGCCAGCTAAGTGGTAATGGATAGAATGTAGACCTTGAGTAAGGAAGAGTTCAAATTTGGATTCAGCCATTTACTAGCTGTGTGACCCTGGACAAATCACTTAACCTTGTTGCTTCAGTTTCTCCTATGTAAAATGAGCTGGAGAAGAAAATGGCAAACCACACTAGTATCTTTTCCAAGAAAACCCCGTATGATGTCAAGAAAAGTCAAGCATTACTGAAAAGTGACTGAATAGTTTATAATAAAATATGAAAAAAACAGTAGTTCTATATTCAGAAGACTCATGTTCAAATCCCATATTTGACACAACCTGTGTTATTTTTCTAAGTTAATTTCTCTCGACCTGATTTCCACATCTATAAAATGTAGAGGATGCTCTTGATAATGTCTGTGGGTCGTTCTACATCTGTATATATGCCCTTATTGTGCTATCATCTCCTAAATATTTCATCAACACCTCATATACAATGCATGATAAGCTAAACTGGGTAACTTTCCTCAAAAGTCTTATCCCTGTATTTGAAGGTCATCAACTCATGTCTCTGACACCAATATTCTTTAAATGACTTATGTGGGAAATCTTGGTTAAATTTTATTACCGTCTCACTTTTCAAAGTCTAGACATCATCCAATTCTGTGAATTATATTCAACAGTACTTACCAGACCTGTCCATTCCTCTCTATTTGGTACATCACTATTATGCTACTGCTGTCCCTCATGGCCTAGATTATTGCAGAAGTATGTGAATGTATCTCCATCCCCCAAAATTCTCTCTTCAAACTAATCACTGTTTTTGGTAGTAGCCACTGTTGTCTAGAAATGCACTTGTATGGCTGGCCAAACTCCCCTGTGCCTATACCATTCCATGTTCTCCCACTCTTTTTCAGATTTCTCTCCACCTATCTCACTACTCTGCTTCCTTTTGTTATTGTTATTCAGTCATTTCTGTCCTATCTGACTCTTTGTGACCCCATTTGAGTTTTTCTTAGTAAAGATAGTGGAGTAGCTTGCCATTTCCCTCGCCAGCTCATTTTTACAGATGAGGAAACTGAGGAAAACAGGGTTAAATGACTTGCCTAGGGTTGAACAGCTAATAAGTGTCAGAGGCCAGATTTGATCTTAGGAAAGTGAGTGTTCCTGATCCCATGTTTGGCACTCTATACACTGTATTTCCCTTCTCTTATGAACGATTCTCTCCAAGTATTTATTCTACCTGCTGTATAAGCTTTCAAAGATCCTTGATAGTTGTTTGGCTATCACAATTGCAAAGTCTTTAATTATCTTATCACTTGAATTCTTCAAGGTCAAATAAATAGCTTCTTCCTCTTTTTATTTGTGGGTTCAACACCTTATTAGTGATTTCTGTTCTGTCCAACCCATTCCAAAAGTCTTTCCCAAAGCTGCAAAAAAGAAAATTAAAATGAAATCTGACTTGATCTCTGCCTTCATTGTATCATCTCTTATTATCATCACATTCAACTGATGCAGAAACACAGGCTTTTCTTTAATCCTCCTCTTTCTTCCACTATAGTTAAACAATAATAATAAAAATAAAATTATCTTATGGTCCTTAGCATTCTTTGCTACTGAACTTTAGCCTCCAGCACAATTTTTATAGCTCTTTCTCAGCTGTTAGCCAATTACCTTACTTATCCCTCAGTTTTTTCATCTGTAAAATGTAAATTATAGAATCTATACTACATATCTCATAAGACTGTTGTAAGAAAAGCATTTTGTAAGTTGTAAATCACCATATAAATATAAGATATGATTATATTCCATGGTACAGCTGCTACAACTCTCCAATATTATCACAATTTATTCTATTATAATTGGTCAACTTACATTACTGAATCCACCATTTGAATAGAATTTTGGCACATCAAGTGTAGAGCCTGAAAAATGAGAATCTTCATGAAGTTATTTATGTATTAGTATATTTTAGACTTTTTATTTTTGGCTGTCATTTTCCCAACTGGCTTTAAGATGATTTTACTTTCACTCAATGAAGACAGATAAGACTTTTTTGTTTATTTGTTTTAAAAATTTTTGGAAACTTCCCATCAAAAAAAGCTATAGTTTCCAGCACGTATCAATCAGAGATTTAAATTGGAAGATAACAAAATTCTTTAATATTTCATTTAGCATGAAATATAAACCTAACATTGAAAGGTTCTCTTCTTCTTGCATGTTTTCTCATAATAGCATTTCAAATCCCAACTTGTAGATTTTGGAAAGGAGAAGTTGTTTTCATTTTTTCCTGACTTGGCAACAACTGCAAACTGAAAGTAAATATGTGATTCATTAAGCAATTATTAGTGCCATGGGTAGACAACTGCAAGGTATTAAAAACATAATTATCTTATTTTCACATATATATACATACATATATGTGTCTATACATACACACGTGTGTATGTATGTATGTGAATGTGTCTACAAATTAATAGAACATTAAGGACATCATCTATAAGGATAATGAAGGGGCTGGAGTCTTCAGCCCTGAGTAATTACAAGAAGGTATACTAGTCTGAAAATACCAGACAAAAGAGTTTTTAAAAAGCTAGTAATTTGGAAAAAATAATGATTTCCTAATTCTTTCTGTCCTAAAGAGACTTAGAAAAAGAAAGGCAGTAATCAGTTCTACATCCGGGGCAAATCAAATGTTTGAAATGCTGTGCTTATGTCCAGAATTTTATTTAAAAAAAATGCAACTTCACCATGCGAAAGTGCTTTTCCATTTTCCAATCTAATACTGATTTTCAAGGGAGTACTACCTTTCTGACTTTTTTCCTTCCTCCTCCTTCTCCTCCCCCCACCTTTAGGAAATATCTGTATGCAAGTTGCTTGATTTGTAAGAAAATCATTCTTTTTTTTTGGGGGGGAGGCAAGTCAATTGGGGTTAAGTGACTTCTCCAAGGTCACACACCTAGTAAGTATGTCAAGTGTCTGAGGCTGCATTTGAAGTCAGGTCCTCCTGACTCCAGGTGCTCTATTCACTGTGCCACCCAGCTGCCCTGAGAAAATCATTCTTCAGGGAAAAAAACCAAGATGTTGATTCAGGGAGCCAAAGTTCTGCTTAGCATTGCCCTTAACTTACTGTGTGATCTAAGCAACTAATTAGTCTTTCTTTACCTCACCTTACAATCTGTTTAACTCTGGAGATTTACGTGTTAGTAATGTAACTTGATATTCTACTGACTAGTGGGTTCTTAGAGGGCAGTTTTATGAATGGTCTGTGAAGTGAGCAAGCAATCTTTGTCTATCTGATTTTCACATCTGTCAGCAAAGATTGATATCAACTTTCAGTAACCAAGATTGCAGATATTATTATAGATTTAAGTAAACCATAGGTAGAAAAATGAGCTGCTTTCAGGCTTCCCTCCCCACCCCACCCCCATCCTCTGATTGTCTGCTTCCTGAACACAAACTCACTGTCTGTTTTAATATTTGAAGTAGCACCAGAGAACCAGAATATGTCACAGTCATTGCTTTTCTCTTTCTTTTGGCTATAACCTTAATGGACCAACAGCAGGAGTAAGGGATGTACTCCATCACGTGACAGAAACCTGGGGAGTAGTCCTCTCTAACTCTATGCAGGAATTTCCCTTTATTTTGTGTATGCTTCTTAATTTCAATCTACTGTGTGCTCTATCCTGAAACCCCAAATATTTTCATTGAATTAATGGTCTGAAAATTATACCATCATTGATTTTACTTTTCCCAGAATGATTTGAGCTCAGTAAGAATTTATGAGTGTGAAATTGTAGACAAATGACCTCTTAATGTAGCAAATTAATAGTCATACCTATTAAATTTAGTTATGTTTGTATTTTTATGACAGATTGACATCAAATATTTATAGTACCTTTCATCCAATTAAAGCCTCTCCTTTCAGAACACCGTAACATAACAGTAATAAAGGGAACTGTGTTGTTTAAATCTAGATTGAACATGTTCTCAGTTTGCTTTTTTCTTTTATTTTCTCTTGAGCCAAGATTGCATGACATTGTTCATCAGTGTATGAGAGAAAGGGGAAGCAAATAAGGTCAGCTGACCATCATCTAGCCCTTTTGTCAGAGAACAGTTACCACTTACTCAGTGTTTATATTCTATTGTGGAAATAATTTTTAAAACCAAGCAAAATTAAAATAAACAAAATAGGTAACATCAAGGTGATGTAAAATATTTCCCTCCAAGAAGCTTTTTACAAATATATTGGTCGCATATATTGACTAGTATTCACAAAAAGTTGGAATTATGATTTAAAAAAAACTAACTGGCATATAAATGTAAAATTGGATAAGAAGGTCAAAAGGGAAGGATGGGCAGGACAATAACTTAGGATATTGAGGAATTTTCAATTATTACCTCTTATTTAAAAAAAAATATTGTGTACCAAAAAGCAGAATTTAAAAAATTATCTGAGTTACTTTAGTGTATTTTTAATTAAATAATGGGAAGGAATATAGTCAGAGGGTCCTGTTAACAGTCATTCAGTTAACGTACAATTGAATCAATCATGTTTGCATTATGACTGAGTAATTCAATGACTTCTGCTACTAGTAGAAATGGAAGTAAACAGGACTCATCTTGGAAATATAATGCAGTCAACAGTTTTCAGGAACTGGTACATAAAAAATAAATTTTACTTAATATCGACATTTTTTTTTTGTACCATGGGTTATCCCCTTGTATAAGATATACTAAAAATCAAATGACCTAATTTTAGGGCATAAAAATTCATTATTATTCAATTTTACCTCTTATATTCTGCAAATTCCCCGAACAAGCAATCACCCCTGAAAAAAAAGTATATATGTATATAGAAAATCTTTTGTTCTTCCTTTACTATTTCACACAATATTAATTTTTTCCTTTTGACCATTCTAGAGAGAAGGGGACAACTTTCTAAAATTTACACACACACACATGTACGTATATGCATATATATTTTATGCACGCATGTACGCATACCTACATACATACACACATATGTAAACTTGTGGTCACCTTTGACATATGTCTCCTTAATAGCAGAAAATGATATTTCAGGATGGATAAAACCAGTGCAAATAAACATGAGTAATAATTTATTAAGGATGAAATTACATTAGCCATACAAAATAATTAAGTGTAATACTTCCTTTAATGTGATTGTTCTAAGAGAGGAAATAAAATTTTCCAGGGGAAATTATAAACAAGGACATGGCAGTACAGGCTTAAAACATCTATGTGTTTGCAAATATAAGTAGTAAGTGCAGCATTGTTCAATTGCTGGTGGATCATAAATTCATTATTTAGATAGGAGATATAATCATTGTTTCACAAAGGCTGTTTTAAGGTTGAAATGTAGTGCATATGTGCATGTATGTGTGTATGTATATATATAATATAATATACATTTATGTAGATATAGATGCATATACACCATAGGTTTAATTAACTATTTCCCAATTACATTTTAAAACATTTCAACATTCATTAATTTTTTGGAATCCAGATTCCAAATTTACCCCTTCCCACCCCTGGAAAAATCAAGTAATATATTGATTATGCATGTGAAATCATGCCAAACATGATTGCATATTAGCTGTGTTGTAAAAGAAAACACACATCATCATACAACTTTGCTTTTTCTATGTACAATGTTCTCCTGATTTTGCTCATTTCACTTTGCATTGGTTTTATAAAACTTTCAGGTTTTTTTCTGAAATCATACTACCTATCATTTCTTATAGCACAATAGTATTCCTCCCTAATCATGGACTGCAACTTGTTCAGCTGTTTCTTAAGTGATGGGCACCCCCTCAATTCCCAATTCTTTGCCAAAACAAAAAGAGCTACTATAAACATTTTTAATAAATAGGCCCTTTTTTCCCTTTTCTCTTTTCTTTGATCTCTTTGAGATACACATAGGTCTTTGTAACAGAGAATCCATTTATAGAAAACATGTTATCCTGTTATCATTTCTATAATTAATATTCTATGGTCTCTTGTATAGATAGATAAAATAACTGGTCTTTAGTTCAGTAAAAATATTAAATGTAAGCTAATCCTCCAGAGGATGCTTAAAGCCATACTTTGTAAAATTCCAATAGCAAAAAAGACAACAGGCATCCTTTTCCCACATAGCATTGATCTGTTTGATCAGGTCTCTACATTTTGAATTTTTTTTGGTTCATGTTATGATGCCGTCGCAACATCTATTAAAAGCTTTGTTTGTAAGTTTTTATAAATCAATAAATATCCAGACGGTTGTTGGCAATAATTTGATCTGTCATGGTGACAGAGATCAAATATACTTTGTAGCTTGAGTTTTCTAGAATATTTTAAGTTCTTTATTTGTATTATGGGCATTTGTTATCAGTTAGTCCAAGAAAAATAGCAATCTTTACATGTATAATTCTAGACATGCCATCAGGTTTTGCTAAGAATTTGGTAGTTGCTAAGTTTTTTTCAGTTGTAAGTTAAGTAGTGAACAATTTTTGCTGTTTTCTATTATAAGAATAATACTATTTGTTCCCATAAAACTGAGGCAGGACATTGAGGTACTCATTCTCTACTAAGGTATTGCTATTAGCTCTAGACAAATTTGTATGGGCAGAGTGGTTTTAGACTTAGGGGTCCTGATCTCTAACACTGTCAGGCTCTTACTCATATTCTTTAGTTCTTTATATTCTCACTCAGAGATTCCACAAAGGAGGAAAAATATATGTATGTATATATGTATATATATGTATATATATTAAGTATAAAGTATGTCAGCTACATGCTTCTGTCTCTCAAATGAAATATTAAAAACAAAAATTTAAAAGGAAACATAACAAATTAAACATTTTGACTACTGTTACACTTGTCCAGGAGATTCACACTTAAAAGCATCAAAATGTAAAAAGATTTGTGGGACTGCCAAAATAGACATTATTACACCTTGTCTCAGCCCCACAGAGTATCCCTCAAAGCCTATTTCTTCTGCCAAGCCGAATCAGAGAGGTGAGTTTGTCCCCTATCCACGGTCATTTCTAAGAAGTTTATAGCTGCAGATCACTGCATCTGTGGCCTGTTGACACAGACTAAGAGATTTAAGCTTTGGCCAAACAATAGTGGATTTAAAACATCCCCCCCCCCATGTCATGTTTAATATCAAATTATAGTGCGATGGAATATTTTAGGGAAGCATTTTCCATATAGATATCAAATACCTAGAATTCTCACTATCCTTAATTTAATTTTTTTTTTCATATTTAAAGAACATGAGTTTAAAAATATGGCACTGTCAGACAGCAGAAATCAACAAAGATAATTTAATTGTTATGGAGTTCTCCGACATCTTCTTCAGTAATTACTGAATTGTTCATCTGTTATTCTGATTTTTGACACACTTTTTGGTTCTCAGTTAATATATTGTGGTCAAATGAGATAATATATATGAAACATTGAGCGCAGGAAGCACATAAATGAATGTATGTCACACACAAAGATAATATTAGTAGCCTGCTGATATGTACAGGCACTTCATAAATACTTTTTTCCCCCTTTATTCCTTCCTTGTTCCATATAAATGCCTCCTTTGAAGATATAAGCTATGTGTTACATAAAGCATTTTTTTCGCCACTGTTATTATTGTCACTATTATAATTTCAGACTGGTAAGTCTAGGTTAAGGTGGGAAATCTAGCACATTGTTAAGTTTATAACTTTTCTTTCAAATTTCTAATAATATATGTAGTAATGCCCTTGTATTGTATTCTATCTGTAACATTCTGTCAAAATACCTCTTATAAATATAGAGTTGTCACAGTCCTATAACACATTAGTCCAAATAGATGTTCTTAATTTACTCATTCTAAGTCACTATAGATGTATAGAATTAGTGAGTGAAAGGCATGTGCAAACATTGCTGCCAGTTCATGGTTTTTTTGTGTTGTTGTTTGTTTCAATCTCAGAGGATGACAAAAATATTTAGAGATGACTGAAACAGTAAAACTAAAAACTAGTGTTGCTATCACCTTAATTTTTTCTATTGTGTTCTTGATTCTAAAATGTCTTGTATGCTCTATTAAAAAAAGGCATTCTAAGCCATTAAATGATCAATGATCTTTATGACCATTTCAAGTTGTTATATTCCTTCTGTTCATCCAATGGTTTCATTTTAAATTTAACAAGTCCCATTAGATACCGATGTGCTACAAAATGAAATTTCTTTCCTTCTCTTTGTGTTATTTTTTTTTACCTGTTAAGCTACTGAGTTGAGCCCTGTAAGTGCAGTGCTTTATGATGTTTCATTATAAACACAATTGTACAATTAGAAGGCATGCCTGGTAAAACTCAGGGTTACATTCTCAGTGTAGAGCTAGTGAAGACAGCAGCAGAGCAGCAAGAGACAGCCATGGATACCAATGCTAATTTGCCAGTAAGGAGGAAGCATCAGAATCTGTGTTCTACCTAGGTTCACTTCTATTGCCTCAAGCTACGCTTAGAAGAGAAAGGAAAGAAAGAAAGGAACAATAAGAGTGAAATAAGCATGGGGAGAAAGTCAGAGAGAAGACTGAAAAATATTTGGGAGGAATGGGAGGGGGAGAAAAGTGAAAGAAAGAGAATGGAGGATGCCAGCTAGCTATTAATAACTACCTCGCATCCCATGCAATAGGAGGGCATATATTACGTATGTGAGATTTGAAACATCACTTTTTGTTCCAAGTTCTATTTCCTCATAGCCCATTAGTATGTAGTCCAGTTTGGGTTTTTTTCATTGCTTTATTATTATTATTATTTTAAATAAAGAACAAATTGTTGGCTAGTTGGCGCAGTGAATAGAGCACCAGCCCTGGAGTCAGGAGGACCTGAATTCAAATGGGACCTCAGACACTTGACACACTTACTAGTTATGTGACCTTGGGCAAGTCTTTTAACTCCAATTGCCCTGCTTTCCACCCTCCAAAAAGAAAAAAAAAATAAAGAACAAGTTCTAGAATACAAAATCAGGCAGAGAACTTCATAAGCAATTTCAGGATACTTTTTTGTGTCTTTCATCTTAAAAGTACTTAACATATTCCCTTTTTATGATTTGAGACATTTAATAGTATTACAAGTGAAATCCAAGTGTGAAAAATGACTAATATCTTTTCATCTTTTCTGTCACCAGTTCCTTATATAAAGAAAAAGTGCTAAGTTTTTCTCTGTAAGATATCATTCTTGTGCAAAGGATTGTTGCTTATTCTCCCAGAATATTTCTAGAACTTTATAGTTCATTGTCTAATGAGAAAACTCAGGGGATAAAAATCTCATTATTGCTTCTGCCAGTAATATCCAAAGGGTAATTGGGCTGGAAGAAAATGAAAAAAAACACCACCACTTTGGTGAACAGGTCCCTTTGGAAACATGGCAGACGCAAACAGGTAAAACAAATAGTTCTGACTCAAGCTAGTGCTTTCTTATATTAAATTTTGTGATTGAATTAAATATAACACTTTTAGATCATGTAAAAATGATAAAAGGCAGGTTTATATAGCCAAAGAATAAAAAAAGATATTCCACAAGGACATTCTAGCACTTAGTTCAAGTAGATGCATTTTACTTTCCCTCCAGCTGTGTGACTATGGACAATAACTTAACGCTATTTGCCTCAGTTTCACCATCCATAAAATGAGCAGAATAAAATGGAAAACTCCTCCAGTATCTTTGTCAAGAAAACCAAAAATGGGGCTGTAGCAGCAACCACATTGGCATACTGAGGATGGCTGCTTGCATGGGTTCTTAGATTTGCTTTCTTAGGAAAGATAGCTGTTTAAGGGGTCAACAAACTTTTTTTAAAAATTACATTCACTAGTTCATGGGAAAAGTCAGCACAATGAATTTCAGAGGAAATGCAAGCATAGAAATAAAGACCAACAAACAGGGCTCTGACTGTCTGAATCAACTATGCATTTTACATACATCCCTGGATGGAGAGAGCCTTTAAATATGAGCACATAGGAGCTGGAAACCTACAGCCACACAGAATCTTGACTGGGGAATCACAATATCCTTCTCATAAGCAAGCCCCCAAAGCAAAATACCAACTCAGAGTATATATATATATATATATATATATATATATATATATATACTTCTCAGAGCCAAAAGACATCATAACCCTCATGAACCAGTGCCTGATTACAAATTAGCAAAATTTTGAAAGACTTCCTACAAGCAAGCCTCCCATAAGCAAGCTTCCCCTAGTGGGATTCACATGAGGCCTGTTAATAGACTGGGACAATCTTATATCCTGTTAGTATTACAAGGGTCAAGAAGAGTTGGACTGGACTGAAACTGCTAAATAGCAATCAGGCCAATAAATTACCAAGAAAAGCTTTCACCTTAAACTAACCTGTCTCATGTGATGAGCCTCTTAGATAGTGAACCTATCACAACATGATACTAATTCCATTCATTAAAGTTAGTAGAGTGGCACCCAATGCAGCTGATTCAACCATACCTAATTTTTTTCCATTTTTCTTACCAATATGGTTCTATTTAATGCACCACTTAAATGGAGGTCCATGGAATTTCTTTCCCTCATCAATATTTCTCCATTGTGGAATCAGTCTTCAAAAAGAGATCCCCTGAACAGCAAAGCTAATTCCCAAGTGTGGTGCTCTAGTGCTAAGGGTTCTCAAGTTGCCTCACAAAAAATGGATAATTGCAAAAGCTTTTAGATTCTTGGAAGATGCTACCTCATATGGTTCTTACAGTAAAAGTCCTACCACAGTCATTTACAACTTGTCAGGATTAAGGTTTATCAGAATACTCTTCCATGTAGTAGTGGCTACCATAATAAACAAATGATATTGTCTTCATTTTCCAGATAAAATAATAATTAAAAAAATTAAATTTACAAGGAAGGGAATGGCTTGTCTATTATCACCTAGGTTGTAAAAAATTGAAATTGGGCTCAAAAATAGGCCTTTTTTTGATATGTCAAAAGTTTACTTGAAGTTTTTGTCAAACTTGACAGACTCCAGTGACATTCATATAATCCCAAAGCAAACAATAGTACAAAAATACGGTCTCAAATTATTGAGTAATTATTTAAATGCATTGTGTTTAGAGGCAGCTAGGGGGTACACTAGTTAGAGCCTAAGATGCTTAATATTTGTGCAACACAGGGAAATTTATCTAACTTGTTTCTGCTTCAGTTTTCTCAAATATAAAAGAATAAAAATAGCACCTACCTCATAGGGTTTTTGGAAGATCAAATGGAATATTTGTAAAGCTTAATATAGCGACTGGTACTTAATAAATCCTACTTTGTTTCATATTTTTCCTTCCTTCCTCCTTCCATTCCTTCCTTCCTCCTTTCTTACATTCCTTTCTTTCTTCTTCCTTCCTTCCCTCCTCCCTGCCTCTTTTCCTTCCTTCCTTCCTTTCTCCCTTCCATCCTCCCTCCCTTCTTTCCTTGCTTCCTTTGTTCCTTTCTTCCTTCCTTCTTGCCTTCCTTGTTTCCTGTCTTTTTCCTTTCAATCCTTTCTTCCTTCCTTCTCTCTGATTTAAAGTGTAAGCTCCTTGATAACAGATGGATTTAATTGTTCTTTAAATGTTTTGTTGGGAAGTGAGGGGATAGTGGATAGAGAACTGGGCCTGGAGTCGGGAAATACATCTTCCTGAATTGAGTTCAAAGCTGGTTTCATACACGTATATATTCACTATTAAGATTACTTCATTGTCTATGCTACCTTTGATCAAAATTTAGTTTGATTTTTTTTAAATAGATCTAGTTTTGCTGTTCCTTTATCTGGAGAACAACAAATTCTCCTAGTTCCCATTATTTTAATTCTGTGTTTGTCTTTCTATTTCAAGTGGGTTTCTTATAAACCCACATGATAAATAAAAATGTTGTTGAAATCTGGTTTCTAAGCAATTCTGTTATTGACTTACATTTTGTGGGTGAGTCCCTCGTAATTATATTCATAGTTATGATAATTAATTGTGTTCACCTCCATCATATTTCCTTTTGTTTATCTTTCTCTCTATTTTTACTCTGTCTCTCCTCAAAAAATTATTTTTTCTTCTGACCTCTGCCTCTCTTAATCTGTCCTCTTTCTTATCATATCCCTCTTATTTTCTCTTATTTCATTTTCCTCCTTCATCCCTGTTGGGCAAGATAGATTTCTATATCCAACTAAGTGTGTATATATGTTTCCTTCCTTGAACTAGTTCAGATGTGTATGAGGTTCAAGAACTGCTCATTCCCTGGTAACCTACATTTGCCCCAGAAGTGTAAAAGCTCTTTATTACATTGATATTTTATAAAACTGAGATAATTTTCCCTATTCTTCTTCTCCCTTTACCCTTCTCCCAATGCATCCTTCTTTCTCAGTCCTCCATTCTTTTTTTTCCTGAAGATTATACTTCATTTTACTAAATAGGTTATTTTTGTTTGTATTCCTAGACATTGTGCTTTCGAGAATGTCATATTCCAAGCCCTTCTCTCCTTTTTGAAGGTAGCTGACAAATCTTGTGAGATCCTGACTGTGGCTCCACAATATTTGCATGTTTTCTTTCTAGCTGTTTGAAATATTTTCTCTTTAACCTGGCCATACTGAAAGTTAGTTGTAATATTCCTAGAGCTTTGCATTTTGAGATCTCTTTCAGGAGCTGATTACTGGATTCTTTCAACTTTTATTTTGTCCTCTGCTTCTAGGATATTAGGACAGTTGAAATATGATGCTCAGTCTGTTTTATTGATCATGGCTTTCAAGTAGTCCAATAATTTATAAATATCTCTCCTCAATCTATTATCCAGGTCAGTTGTTGTTGGTATAAATGTTTTAATGAGATATTTCACTTTTTCTTATATTATTTCATTCTTTTGCCTTTTTATTGTTTTTTGATATCTTATAGAATCAATACCTCCTACTTGTCCAATTCTAAGTTTTAAAAAAACTATTTTCTTTTCAATCAGTATAATTGACCACTCCAATAGCAAGAGTAACAGAAACCATATGATTATCGCAATAGATACAGAAAATACTTTTGACAAAATACAAAACCCATTCCTATTAAAAACACAAGAGAATATAGGAAAAAATGGGGCCTTCCTTGTTTTGTTGTTTCTTAAATGAGATTTTAGTACTTCATTTTACTGTTTGTCCAATTATTTTTTTAAGGTCTTATCCTCAGGACCCCTTATCCCTTTTTGCCAAAAGCTCTCTTCTCTCCCCTTGAACTGCAGCTAAGAAGGGGGTACACACAAAATAATACCTGGTCCAGTGCCCAGTGCTGAAAAAGGGATACTCTGTAATCCCTATTTGTTTTTGTTTTTTGCTTTTTTTTGTAGGGCAATTGGGGTTAAGTAACTTGCCCAAGGTCACACAACTAGGTTGTGTGTGTATGTGTGTGTGTGTGTGTGTGTGTGTTAAGTGTCTGAGGCTGGATCTGAACTCAGGTCCTCCTGACTCCAGGGCCGGCACTCTACTCACTGCACCACCTAGCCATCCCTGTAATCCCTATTTGACCACTTACCCTATCCATTTCCTGTCTGGCCTGAAAGGTGCTGAAGGTGCTTCTGTTGCCACCAAGGCCCACAGCTGTTGTTGCTGTCACACAGGCTCCAGTTCAGCTGCTACTCCAGTGTCAAAGACCTCTCCTTAGAGCCTCCTAAGTTGTCTTTGGCTGCAAAAATGCCTCACCCAACCTTTTGCTGACTATGCCATTGCAGAATTTGATCCGAGATATTAGTTTAAAGTTGTCTGAAAAAAATAATGTTGGTATGGCTCAACTAAGGTGCTTCTTTTAATCTGATATAGCAGATCTACTCCTAAAGAATTTTATTTTTTAGTTGTAAAGATATGAGCTCAGATCTTGCTTATATAAAAATTACTTCTAAGACGTTTATTGACCCCCACCAGCTGGATGCCCCCCTAACATTACTTTGTATTTATTTTGAACATGTTGTTTTTGTTTAATTGTATCTGGCTTCTTGACTCCATTTGAGTTTCTCTGAACAAATATACTGGAGTAATTTGTCATGTTCTTCTCCAATTCATTTTACCAATGAAGAAATAGTGGCAAACAGTGTTAAGTGACTTGCCCAGGGTCACACAGCTAGTAAGTGTCTGAGACTAGATTTAAACTCGGGTCTTCATGATTCCATTCCTGGTACTCTATCCATTGAGCCATTAGCTGCCCCATTCTGAATGTTTTTTGTCTTTATAATTGTGCATATTATTTCCCTGAGTAGAATATAATCTCCTTCATGATAAAATCTATTTCATTTTTATATTTATCTCTAGCACCTTGCACAGTTCCTAGCAATACATTGCAGTTAATGAATATTTGATTTATAAATCAAGTTGATTAATTGATTAAAGACTCATTTTGGCTTATTAGCCACAGAGACAATGTTAAAGGGCTAAATTTCCCAATACTGTATCTCATTCTTCTTTGTCTGTTTTTTTTTTTATTATAGTTGGACTATTAGTATTTTGTGGAGAAGCACTCCAATAGTGTCCTTCCTCAAACCCTCCATCACCAATAGGAATTAGTGATTGTAGTTAATATGATAGAATATCATCCAAATTCTTCCCCTCAACACCTCTAAATAGATCTTGAAAATAATTCCATTTTATTAGAATGATTACTGATTGAGAAATCTGAGAAAAACAAATCACACTAAGTAATTTTTCACTACAGTTCTTCACAGAGAGATAGAAAGAGAAAATGAGAATTTGAGCCTGAAAGGGAAATATGAAGCATTCCAAAGCAGGAACTAGAAGAAGAATGTAACTATATGCTGGGGTAAGAAGAGTGCCAAGACACACATAAGGGTGCCTGACTTTGTTTAAAGTACAGGAATAGGTGCCAGTTAGCAGCACTATTGATCACTTCCCAGTTAAAGGGTCACACATCCAAGGTGGACTGAGGAGAGGACCTATATGTTGATTTTAGGGTAAAGAGACTTAGGCTAAGTTCCCAGTAAATTACAGATTCAGAAGCAAGCATCTGTGAGCTTCTGACTCCAAGAATTAAGCAGGGTTTCAATATGAGCTTCCATCTTTATCTGAAATGATGTGAAAAAACAGTACAGGAATCCCAGACCAAAGGGAATATAGTAGTTCTATTACTGAAACAGAAGAGCCTTCCAAATAACTGATATTGTCTGAGGCTATGCAAAGTCTATTGGAACTCCAATCAAGGAAAGTGCAACAGCATGTTGCTCAGAATAAAACCCAAGAGAGAAACATGTATAGTTCAGTTCAGGAGGACATCATCAAACATTTCCAGGATCAATTTGGAAGTATTCAAAGCTTGTGGTCCCCACACTAAGCTACACCCAAGGGTTTGGATCAGATCAGTAGTCTATATCCTAAGAAAGAAGCAACAGGGCCAGGTCAAACTTTCCTCCTCCAAAGAACACAGAGCCTGGCCACAACATAAAGGCTAAAATTGGAAAGAATGCTGTAAGAGCATGCTAGCAAACAAACAAACAAAAAGGAATCCCAGCTTTTAAAAATGAGTGTATCAACAGGCATTCTCAAGATTCAAACATGTAAGAGAATAAACCTAAAACATCTACATTCAAAGTCTAAAATCAAACACAACACAGTCACCAGTTCAACTAGAATTCCTAGAAGAGATAAACTTAGAATATGTATATTCTTATGTAGTATATAAAAAATAAAGCTAGAAGAAGAGAAAAATAAATGAGAACTATGGAAGAATAAATTGAAAAGGGAATTAATAGCTTATCAAAGTTACAAAATCTTACCTAAGGAACAGACTCCTTGAAAATTAGAATGACCTAAATGGATGATAAAGAATCCATGAGGGGGCGGTCAGGTAGCACAGCGAGTAAGAGCAGCGGTTCCAGTGTCAGGATGACCTGGAGATCGAATCCCAGGCTCAGACACTCAGCACCACACCCAGAAATAACTGGCCATGTAACCTTGAGCAAGTTACTTAACCCCGATTGCTTAAAAAAAAAAAAAAAAAGAATCCATGAGACAACAAAGCATATCAAAACAAAGTTAATGATCTGAAAAACTGAAAAAAAAAAGTTAGTTTTCTCCTAGAAAAAAGTTGCCTGAATAATAAATAAGAGAGATAACTTAAGAATTATTGGTCTACTTAAAAGTCATGACCAAAAAAAAAAAAAAAGCTTAGACATCACATTTCAAGAAATCATAGAAGAAAACTGCTAATGCCTCTTGGAACCAGAGGGCAATGTTGAAATAAAAAGAAATTTGCTGTTGTTCACTGAAGGAAACCACAGAATGAAAACTCCCAATAACATTATAGCCAAAATTCAGAGCTTTTAGACAAAAGGGGGGAAATACCACAAGTAGCAAGAAAGAACTCAAATATTTTAGGGTATTGAGTACTTTCAGGATCACACAGGATTTAGCAGTCACTAGTTTAAAGGAACAAAAAGTTTTGAATATGATATTCCAGAAGGCAGAAAATTAGTCTTACAACCAGGAATAACACTGAGTAAAACTGGGCACTTTAATGAAATAAATGACTTCTTAGCATTTTTTTATGAAAAAATAAAACCTGCATAGAAACTTCTAAGTATAGACACACTAGTTATGAGAAATACAAAAAGGTAAAGATAAGTCAACAATCATAGGGGATGTAAGTTGTTTATAATTTATTATCGAAAAATTATACATGTGTCCTCTCAAAATTCTGTCATCCTCAGGCATCATATAGTTTAGTTAGAGGGTCTGAGAGCAGTTCTGTTATGTTCAGGTCTTCTGTTGGGATAACTTCATGTAGTTTTATGTTTTTTATACCTATGTGTACAAAGATTTGGGTACTGAAATAGATTAGTTCATCAAGGAAACAGGAGGGAAAGGGAAAAATAACAGGGAGGATAAATTGAGAGCAGGAAAGCAAAACAAATTCTAATGCTGTACAAAATACATGTAGCATCTCTTTTGTAGTAGCAAAAATTTGGAAGCTAAGGATGTGCCCATCTACTAAGGAATAACTAAAGAAGTCGTGATATATAAAAGTGGTGGAATACCAGTATGCTATAAGAAATGATGAATTGAATGGTTTCAGAACAACCTGGGAAGACTTCTATGAACTAATACAGAGTGAAGTGAGCAGAATCAGAACAATTTATATAAGAACAATATTATAAAGACAAAACCTTGAATAGTATGAACTTGGATCAATGCAAGGAACAATCATAATTCCACAGGAATGCAGATGACCAGCATCTTTGTTTTGGTCTCTTCACAAGGTATGGTAACTGTCCCCCTGGAGTAAAATACAGTTAGTGTTAATATCCAAAGGACAGCCACTACACAATGCTTCTTTTGATTGCACTCTGGGATCTGTCTCAGAGCATTGTGAATGTCTTCTGAGCAGTTCCTGTTATAAACAAAAATTAAAATAGGCTCAGACAACCATATACATATGATAAATGCAGAGGCCATCCCAGCCCTATGTTTCCTATTCTTTTAGGTATCTAAAATTTCCAGGAATTTGCAGGGCAAAAGCAGTAGCTATAAGCTAAAACAAAAGCTGCTTTAGACAGAGGTTAATTTGGGTTTATATGTGTTTAGTATTAAGCTTCTTTGTTTTTTTTTTATTAGACATTAATTTTCTGTCTCTAATAAATATGTGTCACTAAGCATCTTGGCTTAATTCACGTTTTGAAATATAGAAATACGTCCCTAGGCTATGAATAAAAACATTCGAGTTGTGCTTTTGATTCCTTAGTTGAATCACTTATCTTGTTGGGAGGAAGACTGAACTAAGAAACATACTATTTATAGTAAAATCTTGCGGATTAAATGTACATGTATTAAATAAGGATATTTTTCAATTTATTGTTCACTGTATAACTGAATTTTTTTTAGGCTTGTACAACTTTTCACTTTGGCATGAAATCTGTTTATATGAGCCAAAATACATGTGGAATATTAGTGTTAATTTTTTTGCTAAGAACCATCCAACTAATTTACACTGTTTATTTCCTTTATTCTTCTGGAACTATTACATTTTTGTAGGAAAAAAAAATTTCTTGCTCTGGAAAAAAAATTAAATTAGTAATATACAAAAAGAATGAAAATACCAATATAAAGAGCAAATGATAATAGTAACATACTGTGTGTAAATCTATACATAGAGAGAGATAGGGAGACAGAGAGACAGAGATAGAGAGAAAGAGAGAGACAGAGAGATGCTGACATTCCCTTTCTCTTCCCTGTTCTCATACATATGTAAAACCAATTTATCCATATTCATTTTAATCTATTTCTCATAAATTTGTGTGTACTTTCACACACACAGAGTAATTTAAAGGAGCACAGGTTTCCAATAGTATATACACTATTGGTATATAGCACTAATATTAATCAGAATACTATTGTACAAAATACAATAGTACTTGACCTACGAGTCAAAAGAACTTGCATAAAAGGTCCTGACACATATTATCTGGGTATATCTGGGCAAGTCCCTTGGCCAGTCAATGCCCCAGAAAACATTCTTAAACTCTAAATTTCTGAATAGTTGTTAATCTGTATTAAAAGAGGGAATTTTCTCCCCAGAGGCTCACCATTCTAATGAAGTCAAAGGTCTAGGGAGAAAAACATACAAAGTAATTCCTTATTAAATATTATTTTATTTTTTGTAAACAGTAAAATGACATACATGTTGTAGTTCATTTTTCTAAAGAGAAATAACAATATACTGTTTGTAGGCCTTCTTTAGAGTTTTCTCGTAATCATTGTAACCTGAGAACAGCTTTTGATAATGACTAATCCTGAAATATAATTTGAAGAAACCCTAAGACTAAGAGAGAGACATGGGAATGACTCTGCATCTATTTCAAGGGACATTCTTTTATTTTTCTCTGAACAGGCTTGTAATAAGGATTAATGAGAACATTTGTAATGTGATTTGTTCTGTCATGGAAAAGGTATTATCTCTTAAAAGAGGAAGAATAAGATGTTCTCGCATTCATCAGTAACAATTCACACAAAAAAATTTCCAAGTAGAACTCTCTAGACAAGAGCCCTAAATGGATATGTGTTGGTACATTCCAAAATGAAATGTGATACAATACCAATTATGATTTTCAGATTTTAGTAGAAAATTCAAAGAAATTCAAGAATGTAAGTGCCTGAAAAAATATTAATTCATACATTTGTGCTACTTTTATAAGAAAAGTATATTGTCCTCATGTATAAAATGGAAACAGTAATCAAGTAATTCCTCATCTGATTATAAATGGTGACAGATAATGGCCACTTTAAGTAAATCCACTTTAAATAAAGTGAAAAAGTATTTATAGTAATGTTATCTTTTTCAATTTATAATATTTTATTTTTTTCAATTACATATAATGATCGGTTTCAACATTCATTTTTTGTAAGATTTTGAGTTTTAAATTTTTCTCCCTCCTTCCCTTCCTTCCACAAGAGAGCATGCAATTTGATGTAGGCTATACATATCCAATCATGTTACATGTATTTCTACATAAGTCGTGTTGTCAAAAAAAGAATCAGAGCAAAGGTAAAAAAACATTATAAAAAAAGGGAACATAGTATGCTTCAATCTGCATTGAGACTCTGCCATATTTCTTTCTATAGATGAAACTGTATGGGTAAACGCTGAGTAGGGATACTATATATCAATCGTTTTTTTACAAAACGCCTGACAAAGGTATTGTTGGCTCAGATTTGGGCCCGCTGGCCAGCTTCCAACCTTCTAGTTTGCCCAACTTCAAAAGGGCTGCGGCAGTGCCCGTGTACATACACGCTGCTGCCTTATTGTATAGCTGTGCATTCTGGCTCCGAGGGTCAGTCCCGCAGCGCAGCCTCCAAAGAAGTAGTTCAGGGGGTCATCTGGTTTTTCCCGCATTTGAGCACTGACACAGGAAGTGATCACAAATATGGCAACTACAGCAGCCATGGAGAACGTCACTTTCCCAGCCCTTAAAATTCCTTCAGCAGTTGATTCAGGTGGGACAAACACAAGGTTGTAGGCTTATGCCACCAAGCCAATAGCGGCACCCATCTTGGTGGTGACATAAGCCTTGCCATGGCATTCTGTACCATCGGCGACGTCCCAGTACTCCTTCACCAGCGTAGACGCCTTGGTCTCCCCTCGCCCTCCCA
Source organism: Petaurus breviceps papuanus (assembly GCF_028583685.1). Taxonomy (NCBI): domain Eukaryota; kingdom Metazoa; phylum Chordata; class Mammalia; order Diprotodontia; family Petauridae; genus Petaurus; species Petaurus breviceps. The sequence goes on from NW_027187314.1 coordinate 6,913,586, forward strand.
CCCCAAGGGCAGCTACTCCAAGTCCTAAGAGAGGTATGCATGTGCCGACAGGCCGGGTTGGAAGGGCGGCAGTAAAAAATTTTCACAGCTTTCTGATTTCTTTCTAATCTCGGTTACATTGGTTTTGTTTGTGCAAACCTTTTAAATTTAATATAGTCAAAATCAATCATTGTGTATTTCAAAGGATTCTCTATCTCCTGTTCAGTCATAAATGCATCCTTTCACCTTAGATCTTGACGCTTTCCTGATTTGCTTATTGTATCAACCTTCATGTCTAAATCATGTACACATTTTGACCTTATCTTGGTATAGGGTGTGAGATGTTGGTCTATGCCTAGTTTCTGCCAAATTTTTTTACAGTTTTTCCAGCAGTTTTGTCAAGTAGTGAGTTCTCCTAGAAGCTGGGGTCTTTGGGTTTATCAAATAGTAGATTACTATAGTCATTTACTACTGTGTCCTGAATACCTAACCTATTCCATTGATCTACCTCTCTATTTCTTCTCCAGTACCTAATAGTTTTGATGATTGTCACATTATAATATAATTTTATATCTGGTATGAATAGGCCACCTTCCATTGCATTTTTTTTTTCATTATTTCCCACGTTATTCTTTACCTTACCTGTTGGAACTTTATCTTGAGAACTAAAATAAATTCACTTGAATAATTCTATCTTTTGTTTAATAAAATCCCTAGGCTGTAATTGTAGCTATGTGTTTATTCTTAGCATGAAGAAAGAAAAAATCATGTTGATTTGGGAGGGGAAATAATTTTTCTGAAGAAAATATAGGATAGAATGGATAAAACATCTTTTACCTCATATTTTATATCAACATCATAATCAAAATTAGTTGTAAATATACATGTTTTATATATATATATATATATATATATATATATATCTGCAGCCTCACTCTGTGTGTATAATGTTGTATTAGACTCAAATGAGCTAATATTTATGAAGTGCTTAATGCAGTGTCTGGTACATAATAGGTGCTAAATAAATGCTTATTCCCTTCTGGTTCTCTGTCTGTCTCTGTCTCTCTGTCTCTCTCTCTCTCTCTGTCTCTCTCTCTCTCTGTCTCTCTGTCTCTCTCTCTCTCTCTCTTTCTCTCTCTCTCCCTCTCTCTCCTTGTCCCTCCCTCCTTAATATATGGATATATACTCACATATACATACACACACTTATGTGTGTATGTATAAACATGTGTATGTTTGTATGTGCTTATATAAACATGAGATTCACCAATTCCCTTCCCAAAACTACCCCAAGCTTCTCTTAAACCTTTAATAGTCATATCATTCCCTTCAAAGTTGCTTAATAAATATCAACAAGCTACTGAAAGGATGTTGAGTCAGTGATTTGAATTGGATGAGGACAGAGGCTAATACAAAGTGAGGCTTGAGTGATTGGATCTAATTTTATGTCTTCCATTGATTAGTGAATATTTTCATGACACAATGACTTTAGTTTCCTATACAAGTTGTACTGAGAAAGCATAAGTCTAAAAGATCTGGGTCCCAGTCATGTCTCTGACACATATTGGAAAGTCAATTAACCACTTATTGCCCTCCTGGGGAAATCTTAAAGTTGTAAACTGTAAAACAGTTGCTGATCTCCAGTGCTGGAGGGCCTTTCCTGGGGAAGTATCACAACAATGAAATCATGAGTCAGAATTAAAATACAACCTTTTTAACGATAGGTACAGACATCATTTGCCCCCTATTTCAAAGGATTGCTATTTTTAGGTCCTTTGTAAAACTTAGAACTCTAAATAAATTGAAATTATTATTATTATGTAAAACTATTGTCACCAAACTCTCAACCAACAGTGCAAGAAAAGCCCTGTACTGCATACTGCCTACAAAATATGGTTTAAGTTTTCAGTGTAGAATTCTGACATGACCCAGTGAGATTTTCTAACTGGTGGAGGACTTCTTTGGAGAAGGAAGATACTCTTTATTCCTTCTTTAAGAAAGGTACTCATAGTTCCAGAATCTCTTCTGAACTGATTTCAGGGAGAAAAAGTACAGGCATGAAAGGGAATTTATACCTTGCCTCCCTAGAGAAGTTGAAAACTTGCCCATTTGTGATATTTTCACCTCTTTCTCTCTATTAAGGCCAGGTTGGTGGCTCAATGGGTAGAGTGCCAGGCCTGGAGTCACGAAGACTCATCTTCCTGAGTTCAAAGCTGGCCTGAGAAACTTACTACTTGTGTGACCCTGAGCAAATCACTTAATCCTATTTGCCTCAGTTTCCTCATCTATAAAATGAGCTTGATAAGTAAATGGCAAAATACTCCAGTATCATTGTCAAGAAACCCCAAATGGAGTGATGAAGAGTAGCACATGACTGAAAAATGACTGCACCAAACAAGATTCTTGTTTTGCAAGGGATTCAAAGTCATGAAGTACATGGAGGAGGAGGAGGATTATACTTGTAACAACAGGCCTGATGGCAAAAAGATGACTGAAGTGGATGGCTAAATGGTGAGACATGGTCTAGATGGTCTGGTTTGAGACTAACTAAATATGGTGTTTACACTTACTATTCACTAATCAGAGCATATCTAACCCAGAGTAAAAGGTCCTAAGCTAACCATGAGGTTCTCTCATCCTATTCAGTCATCCACCTGTGGTCAGTGAAAGATCAAATGACTGAGGAAAGAAAGTTTTGTGCTTCTGAGTATATTATTTTTTAAGCAATGTATGTCAATTACATGATAAAACATGACCAGCCCCTCTCAGCTTTCACACTGGACCACAAATACAGAGGGAGGCTGACTTTTAAGCATTAACAATTAATCAATGAAGACAAATTAATGAAAAGGAAATAATTAGGATACAAGATTAGGTAATTTGATTTCTAATTGGAGGAAAGATGAGGGAACTTGGAAAGTTGGGAGAGGGAGAGTGAACTGGCATCATTCCCTGAAATCAGAAAAAGAGGTGTCACTCTCCCCAAGTGTCTGTGAACATGGAAACATGATCAGAATAGGGTCACTTTTCACACAAGCTATATGTGTTGCTTGTATAACTGTGAAAAAGCTCCTTGCTTCAATATTCAGATTTAACTGGGTTTCTGGTCAACCTCACCTATGTCCTTTGTGAAGAGTCTCTAAGCAAGAGGTAAAATTAGTCCAGTTTCCCAGCCACACATGACTAGGCTCAAACTCTGCCATAAGGTTTTCTGACAATTCCCACATGTGAGAAAAGTTTTTTCATGAAGCAGAAGAATTTAGACTAGATCTACAATTGAATAGAAAGGGAACATCTAGAATCACAACTGAATCACAAGATGGAGTCAGTGGGGTTCATTGAACTCCCACTACCAGTTGCTGTTTTAATCCCCTCACATCCTGTCCATCTTCCTGCTTCTTTATAAACTTTAGATCTGGTATGACTAGGTCACCTTCCTTTGCATTTTCTTTAATTAATTTCCTTGATATTCTTTACTTAAATTTTTGAAACGTTATCTTAAAAATTAAAATAAAGACAGTCAAATAAATTTATCTTATGTTTAATAAAACCCCAGGTTATAATTGTAACTATGTGCATATTCTTAAAATGAAGAGAGAAAAATCATGTTGATTTGCGAGGGATCATATATTTCTGAAGAAAATATATGATAGCACAGATAAAACATTCTTTACCTCATATTTCATAGTAACATCATAATCAAGAATTACTTGTAAAATACATGTTATAAATATATATGTATACATTTGCAATCTCACTATATGTGTTTGTGCATATGTATGTGTAATGTTTTATGATAATCAAATGCACTAATACTTATAAAGTGCTTAATACAGGCAAGACTTAACCTTGTCTTACTGGAAACCAGGCCTCCCTCCTGCCTCACAGGCACTGCAACCTTAGGGCCCATCTACTTTCTAGTTGTCCTTTATTAATTGTTTTCTGTCATTAGAATGTAAACTTCTTGAGCATGGGGACTGGCTTTTTTTTGGTTTGCTTGGTTTTTTTTTTTTTGCTTTTTGGAGGGCAACTGGGGTTAAGTGACTTGCCCAAGGTCACACTTCTAGTTTGTGTGTCTGTGTGTTTGTGTGTGTGTGTGTTAAGAGTCTGAGGCCAGATTTGAACTCAGGTCTGCCTGACTCCAGGGCCAGTGCTCTATTCACTGCACGACCTAGCCGCCCCACAGGGACTGTTTTGCTTGCTTGAATCTGTGGGTGCAGTACTTAGCTCAGTGCCTGTCACATCTATATATCTATGTATGTATGTATGTATGTATGTATCTATCTATCTATCTATCTATCTATCTATCTATCTATCTATCTATGTTTGTCTGTCTAACCATCTATAATACTAGACATCTAGAGATTACAATCTAGTGCTAATGATGCTTTCATAGAATGCTAGCACACATTTTGCTAAAGTATTGTTTAAATTTCATCTCACTTCATATATAACCACACCCAGATAATATATAGTATAAAACAGTGATTCCTAGTTTCTTTGGAATAGCCTTCTTTGCATTTTGCTTTTGGTTTAATTGGTCACCCATTCAACAATTTCCTAGGCCAGGAATACTAATACAAAATAAGGCAAATGAGATAATATCTTGAAAGCACTTAGCATCTTGCCTGGCATATAGTAGGCACTTATATAAGTACTTGTTTCCTTCTCTTTCTCCTCTCCCTCCTGGAGATATTATTATAAAAATAGAGATTACCCTACCATCAAGAAATATGTGGTTTAGTGTGGATATAAAATATTTTCAAAGGTAAATAACTAAAAGATAGATAAAGAATAAATGCACTGTATATTTGGTGGGCAGGGGAACATGTTTCACCCATTCCTCATGGAAACATGTAGTTTGGGAACCCCTGCATAATTGCAGATCACAACCATTCTATGGTTTAGTAGGGAAGTCCAAAAAGTTGCTTGATCCACAGACATGTTATGTAACTTTCCCTGGACTGCATGGCTAATAAATATCTGAAGTGAAAGTTAAACCCAGTTATTCCTGAATCTAAGACCAGCACCCTACCTACTATTCCATGTTAACTCTGCTGTATATAACATATTTATTTTAAAATACAAGTGAATTTAAGTTGAATTGTTCAGAGCCCATGAGATCCCTTGAGAAACATGCTATTAGAAGATATAAGAGTGAGCACAGAGAGATGGGTGTCACTCACTGCCTCCCATAGTTGTTGTACTTTGCCAAAGCACTTTCTCACTCTACTGGACTGAATCCAGGGCCATGGGCCTGAAGAAATTGATTACATGACAAAGTAAGTGAAAAGATCACTAAAAGTAGTATGAATTTTGAGAAACTGAAAAAGTAGAGATGATCCTAGAGAACAGACCACCCAACATGTCTCTCTCCTCCTGTCCTAAAGGCAAAGACTACAAGGGTGAACTGCCGCAGAGACCATCTAATGTTATCACTATATCCACTGTTTTTCCTCAAATGTTTTCCTTTGTTATAAGGGAAAATTCAATTCTGGGGTTAGGGAGGGTGAAGAGAGTATAGGAGCAAAAATCATTATGATGTAAAACCAAAATGCATCAATAAAATGTATATCATCTTAAAGAAATGAGTTACATGTGACTTCAAAAGGGGATTGATGAGCCCTGTATTTTCTTAGCTAATCTTAAAGAATGTAAGGCAGATAGCATAGCAAAGAAATGAGCATGTGTCAGTATTTATAACTTTAGCACATAGTAAGGAATTTAGCATTGGTTAACTGGCCAAGGATGGCAAGATAGTATAGTAATCATATCTTCCCTACATTTTAATCAGTCTGATGTAGATGCTGGGTACAATCATTTGATTCACTGTACCCAAGCCTTTGATTGAGGCAGTTAGGTGGCACAGTGCATACAGGCTGGATTCAGAAAGACTCATCTTCCTGAGTTCAAATCTGGCCTCACACATTACCTGTATAAGTCACTTAACAATGTTTGCCTCAGTTTCCTTATCTGTAAAATGAACTGGAGCAGGAAATGATAAACTACTCCAGTATCTTTCCCAAGAAAACCCCAAACAGGGTCACAAAGACACGACTGAAAAGATTGACAACAACAACAAAATAAGCTTTTTATTATCTAAGTCTTTGATGAATTGAACTGAAACATATTCAAGAACATTTAGATGTTCTGGAAAAAAGATGTCATCCCATCAATGTAGGTACTACTCGCTAGGTTGCAGTCACCACTCATCAATACCTAGCTATTTTATGAAACTCGTTTGTCCTTCCAGAAATTAACCAAAAGGGTTCCTTTTAGTGTACTGGTATCATTCCATATAGTTCGATTGATTCATTGGTAACAGTGAACCAACTAGATTTGTCTATTGATTACCCCCTTTTTCCCCATATGACCAACCCAGCTTTGTGAATACAGAGATTCTTTGGTTTGTAAATAAATCACTCCTGCATTTTGTGAAAATTCTCCTTTGGCATGCTATCCATGGTGCCTCCTAGTGGTTACTCAAAACATTGTTTGAGAACCTGCCACATGTTCAGTGCACTGCCCAGGATCAGTCAATGTCAGTGATTCAAAAGTATTTGCTAGAAGCTTACATTCTAGTTGGAGAAGAACAAAGTAAAACATAGACTCACAAATTTAATAAGTAGAAGGAACCTTAGAAATCATGTAATCTCTCATCTTACATGCATTATGTGCTTAGGAAATGCTTGCTTGTATTGGATTTGTGAAGAACCTCCCTCAGAGTCCCATAATAAGTAGGGGACTGGGAATTTGAACCCAATTCTCTCTCAACTTCAGATTCAGCATTCTTTCCACCCACTATTCTCCTTTCCCCAAGAAAATGTAAAAGTTGGAGACTTTTTGGATGAGGATAGGAACAGAGAGTGGACTTGTGATTTCATTGGCAATGTAGTACCTACATTGGCAAAATTTCCTTTACTAATGCAGGTTTCTCTTTCTTTAGTCAATATATATGAGAGAAAAGACTTAAACCCAGGTGTTTCTGGCTTCAAGGCTAGGAAGTCTATTCACTATACCACACTGCTTCTATATATGACCATTGTCAAAAAATTTTGTTTTGTTTTGTTTTGCTTTGCTTTTTTGCTCACAGATATCAGAGATTTCCAAAATCTGTACGTATGGATGAAAATGTGTATTGTATCTGAATGAAGCATTCATTCAGAAGAGATTCATAGCTTTTTATTCCTCTTTTTTCCCCATCTATCTTTGTTGAAGACATTTGAAGGTGAATAATTTGCATCGTGAACAAACTACATTTGTTCAAGGGACAGCACTTTAATTATAAACCTTTAAATGTTGAACAGGATTGCATTTTCCTTGAGTACCTTTTATACAATGTCAAATTGTGAAGATATGGCTTTTGTATTCTATAATTAGGAAACAATATTTCTAAATCAGGTCAAATGGCAATTCTCTTTTGAAGTGTGCATAATGATATGTATTTACATGCTGTCTTTTCAGTCACATTTATATTATTCAGTGAAGATGGTGCAGAATACATACCAAAAAAACACATTCATTCTGAAGTATGCAATACTTTAACAAAGCTATCCAGGGTGTGATTCAAGCCAGTCACTTTAATGACATTCTACAATTTCTACCAGGCTTTTAGAACAGAAATTTTGCTATCTTTAGCATCCAGATATTCTCACTAAATCATGCTGACTTTCATTGAAACTTTTTGTTAAGTCCTAACAAGGACTCCTTGAAGTCCCCTGTGCTTTTTAGATATTTGTTATGAAACCTAATGCCTATATACTATTTCCCTTAAATATAATCCTGTCTGCTGGGAAATATGTGAGCATCATGTTGTAGGGCCATTTCTATACTGACAAAATGAAAAATATTTATTTCCAAAAATGATGATGAGAGGAGGAAGGTAGAGAGAAGAGAAAGAAGGAAGAGATTAAGGGTGAAGACTGAAATGATATCAAGTCAAACTTGATAAATAAAAAATGGTTAGTAAACGGACTTGGGTTAGAAGAAATTCAGTAAAAAAATGTCAGACTTGATTAAGAATTGAAGAGAGAATATATTTGGGTAATATTGTGAACAAGGATAGTAGGAAGGTTAGGTTTGACCAAGAGTAGCCTCCTCTACTGCTTCTATCTGTTACCAGATAGTTATCTATCTGTTATCAGATAGTATCAAACTGATACTCTTAGTTTGATTATTTTCACTATGACTTTGAGGTTAAGAATCTGCACCTAATCCCTGTCTCTCCCTCCTTGCTTAATCCAATTCAGTGCCATTAGCATTCACCTAAAGAAACTCTCTTGGAAGACTTGTGTACTGAAACCTTCCCCATAAAAAAAAAAAAATTGTGTTCCTAAATCCATGGCTCTATGCCCCCACCCACTTCAGTATAATGCTCTCATTTACCTGCACAAACTCTTATATTATGATATAAAGAGAGAAACTCATTATTAGGAAGGTGGCCACTGACTTTGAATGAATTATTTGGTCATGGAAACCCATGTAGCAAAGAGTTGATATATAACAATATTTAAAAAACATAATAATATAATATCATGTGATAATGGATCAGGAGCTGAAAGAGGTCTTAGAGGCCATCTAGTCTGACTCCTTCATTTAACAGATGAGGTAACTGAGGTCCAGAAAAGATAAGTAGCTAGTGCAAAGTGGTAGGCCTGAGATTTGAACTCAAGGACTGTTACTCTAAATTCATTGCTCTTTTTTACTGGGCCTGGCTATTGATTGCAAAAAGATCATTATCAAAAATATGTGAAATTAGAAAATTAATTATTGCAGCTCATAGAGATGAATGCACTTCAGAGAAAATTATTTTGCTGTCACATTGTCTCTTAATTAACTCTGTTAGAGTTGAGTGCTTTTAAGTAGAGGATTTGGCACCAACAGCATATATACCAAAGGTGATGTTTTTGGTAACTTTTAATGATATGGTACAGGGTGATGAGGAGATTTGTATGTAAATACCAGAGAGATCCATAGTATAAAAAGTGGCAAAATAAGTCTTTGATTCCTTCCTAATTCTCCATTAATATCCTTTCCCTCCTTCCTATATCCTATTCATATTAATTCTTGATAAGATATTATGATTTAATTTTGTTTGTAACCTGCTTATATTAATGTTATATACCAGTGCTTAGTAGAGTTCCTGGGGCTTAGCAAGTGTTTAATAAATGATTGTTGACCAATGGCTATATTAAAAAAAAAAAAACTTTCTTCCTCAGTTACAGATGAAATAAAGACATTCTTGTAAGGAGGTAGATGAATATCAAACCAACATAGACTTACAACAGTTTTTAAGATAAAGAGATGGAGAAAAAAGTGATTGGTATATAGTTGATCACTTTTCTTCTTACTACTGAGTGAGTGTTAGAATGGATGAGATTCTAACTATAAAAAAAAACAGAAAACTAAGGAAAAATAGTTTTTGAACTGCTGAAGTTGGTGATACCAGTCAGTCATAACCACAAAGGAAAGAGAATTATCATGCCAGGAAGGAAAGAAGTAGAAGATGAATCTCAAAATGCATAGAAGGGAATTTTTGGCCTATAACCACCTGTTCAGTTTCTCTAAGTCATGTGCTGCTAGAAGCTGGAAAACTGATGACCAGATATTGACCTGTTATGATATTTTATTTCATACCCCTTGATAAGAAGTTGAATGCATAATGTATAATGTATGAGCTGTTCTAGGGCCCTGGGAGCCCTTTAGTGGTTCTTCAGTGTTAAACAGATATTTTTTTTAGATTATAAAACTTATTTGCTTTAATTTACATATCCTTTGACATGGTGGGGATGAGGAGGTGGGGATCTGCTGTGCCTCCTCTAGTACATTAGATATCTAAGAACTAAAAACAAAGTCCAAGATGCAAAGTTCTTAGATTATACCAAAATTATTAATAATCTTTGATAGCCTAGACCAGAGGCATCAAACTTGGGGCGCAATTGTGAAAAGAACTTGATTAAAATGCAATGGTGAAATGTTTAGTAAAAGAAAGACACAATATAAACTTATGTTAATTTGTGATTTTCTAAGTCAATATATGGCTTACAGGGATCTTTCTCTATTTGACACCACTGGCCTAGACTTCCCATGATGAGTGAAGCAGATTCTTAAACTTACCTTTAACCTGAATTTGCAAAACTTTGTAAAAAAAAAGGATCAAGATTTCCTTGATAATTGTAAGGCTCCGTTAGGGTACAGGGTGTGTTCAGGGAGGACTGGCACCTCTTGTGTGATGGCTGAAGGACTCTTTTTAGGGCCACTTTCCACCTTTGGTGTCCTCCTTTTCCACCTAATTCTCACCTATGACTCCAAAAAGTTGTAGCATGCTTAGCGGCCACACACCAGTAAACCATTTTGGCAGACAGACTAAACCAGGTTGAGGGTACCAAGGGGTCTGAAACCCCTTGGTGAGTTATGGGGTGTCTACCCCCAAGCATGTGAAGACTTTCCCTGGTGGATTGCGCCAATGTGAACAATTTGTTCCAACGGCCAAAAAGGCAGCTGAAGCAGGCACTGTGAAGAGCTTAGAATTTGGTTAGACATCAAAGATGCCAAGGTGTATCAGCAATGCCATATTCACAATGCCTATGGAGATTACAAATATGCTGATATAATTATCCATCACAAAATACATCATGCTTGCCATATGGGGGAATAAGCTGGAAAATTTATTAAGATACCAAAAGACTGAGTCCCCAAACCAGGAAGCGAAAGCCATCAGAGTAGTTATGACATTGGCACAGGTAGATAAAGTAGAAAGCACCCACATTTTCAAGCCTTTAAAACAGAACAGGCTACCTCAGGCAAAGGTCCTCCTCTCCCCACTCACAGCAACCGCCCAGCATCCGGGAAGCGCTCTCCCAGCAGCTCCGGCCCCTGGCAGTCCTCAGCAGGAGTCCTTAGCAGAAATTCTGGCTATCTCAAAAAGGGCTTCATGCTGCCGCTGCCGCTGCCTCTGCTACTGCCGCCGCCGTCGCCGCCACCGCCAGCCACCGCAGGAACTCCAGCTTGGCTTCCGCTTCCTCTTGCTCCGCCCCTTCCTGCTACATCAGCAAGTCCAATGGGGCATGGGAGATCTTTAAATCCCATAACCCTTACACAAGGTCATTCCCTGAATCGTGAGCTACCATCAGTTTTCTTGATACTGTCCTGCCACTAGACTGATGACTCTGGAGAAGAGAGTGAGGCCAACAACTCTGTGCAACTCTGCATCTCAAATCCAGTTTATGCACAAATCAAAGACACCATCCATACCATTTTACCATTATACCTATCTTAAAGTCATGTGGTGACAGGCAAGTGACCAAGCAGCAGGTGCGAATACACTGGGAACTGTAGTCACAACCCTGTACATAGGCAGCTCAGGCCATAGGATTGTTTCTCATTAGAAAGAGGAGGAGGATTAGACAGCTCCCTGGGTGTCTGAGCAGCCTTTTGAGGATTGCACTGTTCACCTCCTGAGGTAAAGAAGGGACTAGAAAAGATGCCCTAAAAATTTTCTGCTTAACCCTGGCCTGCAATCAAAACACACACACACACACACACACACACACACACACACACACACACACAACATACAAAGATGTCTGCAAAGATGATTCCACTCACTATCAACACATGGAGTGTGCTCACACTTATAGGCAACACAAAATACAGTAGACCTCAAAGTAAAACATCCTTTTTTGGAAGAGAAATCAGCAGGTATCACATCAAAATAGCAGCCCTAAAGGCTTGCAAACAAAGGCCAACTTACTGAAGTTGGAACCAGATACATGTTTTTCTGGAATGGCTGCAGTGAAGTGGTGTAAGTTTTGCAATCCAAACTAATCTAGTTAACAAGCTTGTATGGCTGCCAGGCTCATGACAATGTGATTACCACTTGCAGGGAAACGTCATTCCATCAGCATCAGTACCTATACTCCCACCATGACAAATCCTGTTGAGGTAAAAGAAAAAAAAAGTATAAAACCTGGAGACCCTTATGATCAGTGTGCCAAAAGAGGACACGCTTATAATTCTGGGTGATTTTAATGCTAGAGTAGGCTTAGACTACGAGTCTTGGCAGGGAGTCCTAGGGAGCAATGGAGTTGGATACAGCAACAGCAGTGGTCACTTACTCCTGAAGTCTTGTGCATTGCATGACCTCATCACCAACACTGCCTTGCATTTACCTAAATGCAATAACACTTCATGTATGCACCCTCTTAGTAAACACTGGCATTTAATAGACTGTGATTTTAAGGAGAAGAGACAGAAGTGAGAGTGATGAAGGCTATATGTGATGTAGAGTCCTGGACTGATGATAAACTTATCCTCTTCAAACTAAGTATTCACATTCTACAAAAGTGGTACCCCCAAGGCCAAATTATTAACAGAACAATGGATGTCAACAAATTAGAGCTCTTCTCTTAGCAGGAACTATTTGTTACTAACTTGGAGGGAAATTTGAGCCAAAACACAATTGCCAACAATGGAGCAGAAAAAAAGTGGGCAGCTTTCAGAGATTTGGTGTATAGCACTGCATTTGCTCATCTGGGTTAGAACACTTGCAAACACCAAAACTGGTTTGATGAAAATGATGGGGAAATTCAGAAACTGCTAAATGAAAAACTAGAACTCCACAGGGTTTACCAGCATGATAGTTCATCCATCTCTAAGAAGGCAACATTTAATTTCATCAAAAGTAAAGTACAAGCAAAACTTAGAGAGATGCAGGATTCTTGACTCAGTAAGAAGGCAGATGAAATTCAGTTTTATGCTGATAGTAATAACCCAAAGCACTTTTATGAGACCCTGAAGGCTATTTAAGGGCCAAAGACCTATGGTCCATTTCAACTACTCAGTGATGAAGGAGCCACATTGATTAGTGATAAGGATATGATCCTAGAGAGATAAGCTGAACACTCCTATGGTGTTCTTAACAGACCTTCATCAATCAATGCTGATATGATTGACCATTTACCTCAGGTTGAAGTCAGTCACTCCCTATCTTAAGCTCCAAGTGAAGAAGAATTTTTGAATGCCACTAGACTCCTTTCAGATGTCAAAGCACCTGGTGCTGATTCTATTTCAGGTGATATTTACAAGGTAGGGGATCCATTGCTCTTGTCATAGCTGACTGAAATATATGGCAAGAGGAGGTTATCCCCTAGGATTTCAAGGATGCCTCCATTGTCTCTATAACGTCTCTATAAAGGTCAAAGAAATAGATTGTCCTTTGATGATCATAGGGGGAGTCTCTCTTTTAGTCATTCCTGGCAAGATTCTTGCTAGAGTCCTCCTTAATAGTATGATTCTTCAACTGGAAGATGGTCATCTACCCATGATCCAGTATGGCTCCAGAAAGGGTCAAGAAACAGTTGATATAGTGTTTGTTGCCTGACAGATCCAGGAGAAATGCTAGGAGAAGAAAAGAGGTCGGTACACAATATTTGTAGATATGGCCAAGGTCTTTGATATTGTTAATCATGAGGATTTTTGGAAAATTGTGTCAAGATTTAGTTGCCCAAAAAAGTTCATCAGCAATTTCAGTTTCATGAAAGCATTCTTTCCTGGTTCTGAATAATGGACAATGTTCTCATACCTTCCCAGTCACCAATTTAGTGAAACAATGCTGTGTGCTTCCTCCCATGCTTTTTAGCATGATGTTTTCAGGTATGTTGTCAAATGTTTTCAATGTGGATGAACAGGATATGAAGGTCAGCTCCCACACTGATGGTAAATTCTTCGACTTGAAAAGGCTACAAGTCAAGACCAAAGTGGAGGAATTGTTGGTGCATGATTTTCTGTTTGCATATGATTGTAATCTTTACAGCCTCTGAAGCTGAGATACCACCAAATATGGATCACTTCTCTGCTGCTTGCACTAATTTTGGCCTAACAATTAACTCCAAGAAAACACAGGGGCTCCATCACCCACCACCACAACATCCATATGTGGAACCATTGGTTACAGCAAATTGGTTACAAAGAACTTTTGAATGATGTGGATAAGTTTATTTACCTTGGTAGTGTGCTTTGAAGGGATGTGCACATTGATAATGAGGTTGATGTATGCATTGCCAGAGCTAGCTCAGTGTTTGGGAGGCTCTGAAGGAAAACATGGGAGAGAAGAGGCATTATACTGACTACCAAACTGAAGGTCTACAGAGCCATTGTGCTGACCTCATTGCTGGATGCCTGTGAAACCTGGACAGTCTATCAGCACCATTCCAGGAAACTGAATCACTTCCATTTCAATTGTCCTAGAAAGATTCTGAAGACTATCTGGCCAGATAAGGTAACAGACATTGAGGTCCTTATTCAAACTAAACTGCCAAACATTCAAACTCTCAAACTCTGCTTCAGAGAGCACAACTCCAATAGACTGGTCACGTTTTTCAAATGCCAAAAAGAAAATTTTATTGAGAACAAACACAGGACAAGCATTCACATGATGGCCAGAAGAAATGATATAAAGACACTCTCAAGGCCTCTCTCAAGAACTTTGGAATTGATTTGTGAAATAGGAGACACTGGCAGAGTTCTGCTCAGGGTGTGGTGCCCACATCCTTTGTGAGGAAAGCAGAATTGAGACCACTCAAGAGAAAGACAGGATGTGCAAATTTGTAGTATCCACCCCAAATGTTAACATGGACTGTTTGTGCCTGACATGTGGTAGAGCATTCTGAGCTCATATTCGTCCAATCAGCCAAAGCTGGACACATTACAACTTGCTTCTAGCATAGTGATGTCATTTTGGTCTTCTTTGAGAAGGAAGGACAGCAACCAAACAAGCAATGAACCAAGGCTCTACTAAAATTAAAAAAAATGCATGTACATAAACAAATAGAAAAAAAAATGTAAAAAATAACAAAGAGAGGAAAGGGAAGAGGAAGGGAAACATGGAGAAAGGAGGAGACGTGAATGAACACCATCATACACAGAAATATCTCAAAATTGCATGCTTGTGTGTATGTTCATCCATTTGTTTAATATACTCCATCAAAGACAGTCAAAACTAAATCATTCCTATTTTTAAAGCCATAGTCTAGAAATCCAAATTCCATTTTCAGTTACTATATATTTTTTCTTAGACAGCCATTCTCTTTTCAAGTCAGCCCTTCCCTTTGAATTTCACTTTTCTGTAATAAACACTATGGAGGAAAACTCTACTCCTAGAGATCTTAGGTTTTTGCCAACCATATTATCATCCTTACAATATAGTCTATGTTTCTTTAGGTGGAATAATTTGTACCTACTTTAAACATCAGGAATGGGGAATGTTTATCATGTAAGATAAGTCTGAGAAGGTCCTCTGTTACATCTTCAATATATTACCTGGAAAATAGAAGACATCTGTTGCAATAAATACTCAAAGATATGGGATTACCAGATCATTTTACTAGTCTCATGAAGAACCTGTATTTGGACCAAGAGACTACAGTTAGAGCTCAACATGGCAACTGATTAGTTTAAGATTGGGAAAAGAAGGAGGAATCAATATGGCTGAGTAGAAGAAGCAGGACTTCCCTGCTGCTCCTGCTACCACCTTCCATAATCCATGTAAACAGGGGACTCTGAAAAACTTTGGAGCTGCAGAACCCAGAAAATGACACAAAGAAGCTAACCTCCTGTAAGGGTTATGGGATTTAAAGATCTTCCATGCCCCGTTGGACTTGCTGACGTAGCAGGAAGGGGCGGAGCAAGAGGAAGCGGAAGCCAAGCTAGCGTTCCTTCGGTGGCTGGCGGTGGTGGTGACAGCGGCAGCAGCAGAGGCAGTGGCAGCGCGAAGCCCTTTTTTGAGTTAGAACTGCTAAGGACTTTCTGCTAAGGACTCCTGCTGAGGACTGCCAGGGGCCGGAGCTGCTGGGAGCGCTCTTCCAGGACGCTGGGTGGTTGCTGTGAGTGGGGAGAGGAGGACCTTTGCCTGAGGTAGCCTGTTCTGTTTTAAAGGCTTGAAAATGTGGGTGCTTTCTACTTTATCTACCTGTGCCAATGTCATAACTACTCTGATGGCTTTCACTTTCTGGTTTTGGGACTCAGTCTTTTGGTATCTTAATAAATTTTCTAGTTTATTTCCTCATATGGCAAACATGACGTATTTTCTAATGGATAATTATATCAGCATATTTGTAATCTCTATAGGCATTGTGAATATGGCATTGCTGATATACCTCCCTCTGATGACAGCCCAGCAGGCCGGCAGGAATAGGCCAGCACAGTGCTCTGGGAGCTGAGCCCAGCTCCATGCCAAGGCTGAGGGGTAATTGCTTTTGCTTTAACCTTCTTGGACCTGGATTGCAGTCTAGGGTGGAGGTCTTGAGTTGTGTGTTAAGCTTGCCAGAGCATGTGGAGACCTCAGAGAGGGCACCCGTCTAATACCTCTGACAGCTGAGAAAACCCCAGCATTTGGGACAAAAGCTCTCCGGTCTGGTTGCAGAGTCCAACTGTGGCAAAAAACCCAGGGGTCAAATGACTGAAGGCAACATGACCAGGCAAAGGAAACAAAGCAGACAGAAGATTCCAACATTAGACTCCTGTTTTGGGGACAAAAAAGAGCAAAGCATGGAACAGAAGGAAGACAGTGAAGTCAGAACTCCTGCACCAAAAGCTCCAAAGGAAAATATGAGCTGGTTACAGGCCATAGAGGACCTTAAGAATCAGATAAGAGAACTGGAGGAAAAATTGGGAAGAGAAATGAGAATGATGCAAGAAAATTAAGAAATGAGAGTCAACAGCCTGACTGAGGAAAACACTACCTTAAAAAATAGACTGACTCAGATGGCAAAATAGGCTCGAAAAGGCAACGAGGAGAAGAATGCCTTAAATAGCTGAATTTGCCAGATGGAAAAAGAATCTCAAAAGCTCAATGAGGAGATCATTGCTTCAGAATTAGATTGGAGCAAATGGAAGGTAATGACTTTATGAGAAATCAAGATGCTTTTAAAACAGATCCAAACAAATGAAAGAATAGAAGGCAATGTGAAATATCTAATGGGAAAAACCACTGACCTGGGAAATAGATCCAGGAGCGATAATTGAAAAATTGAACTACCCGAAAGCCATGATCAAAGTAAGAACCTAGAAATCATCCTCCAGGAAGTTCTCAAAGAAAACTGCCCTGATGTTTTAGAACCAGATGGCAAAAAAGAGGTTGAAAGAATCCACCGATCACCTCCTGAAAAAGGTCCCAAAAAGAAAACTCCTAGGAATATTAGAACCAGGTTCCAGAATTCCCAAATCAAGAAGAGAATATTACAGCAGTCAGGAAGAAACAATTTGAATATTGTGGAAACACAATCAGGATAACCCAGGATTTTGAAGCTTCTACACTGAGGTATCTAAGGGCTTGGAATATGATATTCCAGAGGTCAGAGGAGCTGGGATTAAAACCAAGAGTCACCTACCCAGCAAAACTAAGTATCATGTTTCAGGGGAAGATATGGTCATTCAGTGGAATAGGGGACTTTCGAACGTTCTTGCTGAAAAACCAGAGTTGAATAGAAAATTTGACATTCAGATACAAGAAGCAATAGAAGCATGAGAAGGTAAACGGAATCATAAGGAACTTATCAAAATTGAACTGTTAACATTCCCACATGGAAAAACAATAATTGTAACTTATGAAACTTTTCTCAGTAGTTGAAGGAAATATATATATATATATATATGAAATGTCTATATATGAGGTTATATGGGCATATGAATACATATGTGAATGTGTGTATATGTTTACAGGTATACATAGAGGGCACAGGACCAATTTAACAGGAAGGGATGATACTTAAAAGGTGAAATTAAGAGGTGAGAGAGGAATATAATGAGAGGAGATGGGGGAGAGAGAATGGGGTAAACTAACTCATATAGAAGAGGCAAGGGAAAATGGTTACAATGGAGGGGAAGAACAGGAAGGCAAAAGGGAATGGGTCATCCTTATTCCCATTGAATTTGGCTTGAAGAGGGAATTAATTACACACTAAATAGGGTATCTCACCCTCCAGGAGAGTAGGGGAGGAAGGAAGGGGATAAGAGGGGACATAATGGAAGGCAGGGCAGACTGGGGTGGGAGGAAAATTGGAAGCACCCACTTTTGAAAAGGGATGGGATCAAAGTAGAGAATAGAACAAGTGGACGGTGGGATAGGAGGGAGGGAAATATAGTCAGTCTTTTACAATATATCTACTATGTTATTGTTTTTCATTAGCCACACATGTACAACCTATACTGAACTGCTTATCTTCTCAGTAAAGGTTGGTGACAAGGGAGGAAGGTAATGAATCTAGAATTCAATGTTTTAAAATAAAATCTTTAAATATAAATATATATATATATATATCATTATTATTATTAATACAATTTTACATGTAATTGGGAAATAAGATATATAGGCCTGGGACATAGAGATACACTGGAAAAGCCGAAAGGAGTATGGGAGAAAATATGGGACAGAAGAGATTGGAGGATGGGATATCCTGTGGAACTGCTCTTTTGGGGTGGTGGGTAGGGGAAAATCAGGGAGAAATTTGTAACCAAAATCTGGCGGAAATGAATGATGCAAATCAGAAGTTAATAAAGCATTTGAAAAATAAAAAAATAAAATAAGATTAGAAAAAGAGTATTCCATAGGTGAATATTTTTCCCTGTGTATTTTCTCCTTATTTATTTAAATTATATGCAAAGAACACCATGAGAAATGCCAGGTGAGATGAATCAGAGCTAGACTTAAGGTTGCTCAGAGAAATATCAATGATCTCAGATATGCAGATGACACCACACTGATACCATAAAATGCAGAAGAATTAAGAAGCCTCATGATGACAGTGAAAGAGAAAGGTGTAAAAGCTGGCTTGAAGCTTAATATCAAAAATCTAAGATCATGATAGCTGGTTTATTATTTCCTGCCAAATAGAAGGAAAAGAAATGGAAGCAGTGCCAGATTTTTTTTTATTTCTGGGCTCAAAGATCACTGCACATGACAACTGCAGCCATGAAATCAAAAGATGCTTGTTTCTTGGAAGGAAAGCTATGGCAAATGTTGACAGTAAACTAAAAAGTAGAGATAATACCCTGCCGACAAAGGCATGTATGGTTAAACCTTTGGTTTTTCCAGCAGCAATGTACGGCTGTGAAAGTTGGACTATGAGAAAAGTTGAGCACTGATTTTAGTGTTTTCAAATTATGATGCTGAAGAAGATTTTTAAGAGTCCCTTGGACAGCAGAAAGATGAAATCAGTCAATACTTAAAATAAATTAATTCACTGGAATTCATTGGAAGGTCAAATACTTAAACCAAAGCTTAAATATTTTGGCTACATAAAGAGAAGACAGTACTCATTGGGAAAGACTGAAAGCCAAAAGAGAAGGGGACAGCAGAGGATGTCATGGATAGATAGTGTCATAGTAGCAACTTACATAAATTTGTAAAGGCTTCAAGAGATATTGGAGGATAGGGGGCAGCTAGGTGAAGCAGTAAATAAAGCATTAGCCCTGAAGTCATGAGGACCTGAGGTCAAAGCTGACCTCAGACACTTGAGGCTTAACTAACTGTGTGACCTTGGGCAAGTCACTTAACCCCAATTGCCTTGCCTCTCCCTCCCTCAAAAAAAAGGGATAGTGGAGGATAAAAGGACTTGGCATGCTATGCTCCATGGAATCATGAAGAATGCAGTATGTCTGAACAACCAAACAACTGTGGTTTATATGTCACATCTACATATAGTCCCCTTAAAAGCTAACAGTCATAATGCATCACTACTAATTTCTTCTTCTGTATTATCATATGTTAACTGTGGGTCCAAATTGCAATTTTTTGTTCTACAGGAAACTTCTTCTCCCTCCTGAGAAGGTTTGTCTCAACCCAATTTAAGGAAGAAGTTCATGCCTATGACATATCTCCTGATATTTAGTGTTCGTCCTTCTTCCTTTCCTTCCTTGTGTTACATTTGGTTACTTTCTAATTTTTTGACTCATGGTCCTATTCTTTTCTGTTTCTTTAATTTTCTTTTCTTCATTTTTTTCCTCACTGACATACTTGATTCATTTTCTTAAGGCATACTTAATTCCATCTAGTAAACTGCATGCCAGTGATGCCTTCCTCTTTAAACTTTATTAGGATCAAATAAAATTTTGTCCAGTCAAACAGTAAATGTTCCTTTGTATTGGAAGAAACAGCAACATTTCTCTTTTAAGGTCAATGTAGACTTCTAATCCCCCACTCTTCTCTGAACTGATATATTTAGTCTTTTTCTGGGGTCAGGGGAGAGGGTAGTTCTTTTTTGATCATTTTCTGAAGTAAATGTATTTATTTAACACACCTGGTTTGTTGTTGTTTGTTTGCTTGCTTGTTTGTTTGTTTTATCTTGGGTGCTCAGTTTGGGAAATGCCAAGTGACAGTTTATACCTAGTGGTCTTCCTGCATCTTCTCATTATATATGTCTACTTGAACAAATTCTTTATTTGTTAATTAGCAATGCTCTAAGCAAACAAGTCTTTGAGCTGTTTGAGGGATAAGCATAAAATCAATAGCCAGCAAAAGATTGTATAATTAAATCTAATTGCCCACTTTGTTTCACCTTTCACAGGGAACTCCAGATAATTCCTTATATTATCCTGGTCAATTTGCCCTCTGTTCTTAAACAGAATAACATAGATTTTCAGTGTATTTTCTGCTATCTTTCTTAAATGACACTCAATCAATCCTGTGAAATAATGTAGTAGAAGGTATGTATATGCTATTATCCCCTCGACATCACGATTTTCCCTATCTTGGTTTTGATATATCACAGTTTAAAATAAGAAATGGAAATTCTCTGGGAGATTTGTGGAAGCCAGTGGAAGCAAATAGAAGACCAACTGATGACGAAGAAACTATGACCAAATACTTACCCCAGATTTTATAATTAGGTCCTATAAACACCCCTATAAAAGAAAAAGAAAAAAATTAAAATTTCTTCTCTAGTACAAAGGGAGGGCAAAAAAGTTTATATGCATTTTCCAGATCATGGGGAGAGGCTGCACCCCTAATCCTCATGGTGTCAAAGGGACGACTCCATGTATATATGTACACACACATAAATGATTACCTTCATATGATTATTAATAACACTGAGACACAGAAACATTGAGTTATTTGCCTAAATTCTCAAAACTAAATGTCAAAAAAGGCTCTAGAATCTAGGTCTATCAGTTTTTTGTTATTTTTCCCATGGTTTGATTAAAATATTTTCCTAAAACTTGAGAACATAAACCTCTCATTCACACATGTATTTGTATATTTTATACTATTTTAAATATTTGTAAATTTTCTTATTAAGAATTTTTTTTACTTATTGAATCATAAGACCCTTAAACAACATATTTATGTATTGATTTAATTTTTTAAATGCTTTCCTCACAACAATACTTAATATTAAGCATTAATGTCTCCAATTTTCACACAAGAAAGCTATGGCTGAGACAATAAATGGATTAACTAAGGTCATATAGGTAGGAAGTTGGATTATGGGAATTGACACCCAAGACTCCTGTTCCCAAGTTAAATGCTATTTCCTATAAGCTCTGCTACTCACTAATATCCTTGAATATATTTGTTAATTCAGTTCTCTTATTAATATATTATTATCTGGCATTTGAGCCATTCTGTAATTCCATCCATGCATTACAAAGCAACAGAAATCCTAAGAGAGTTGCAGCCAGCTTTATTAAATGCTTTTGACTTAGTCATAATTGAGTCTTCTAAGGCATCTGAAATGCTCACTTGCAGTTATCCATGTAACAAACTAAAGACTGAAAAAATGTCAATTAAAAATAATGAATTGCCATTCAAAACAAAGTGTTAATTGTACTTAATAAAGTGCACTTATAATTTCAATTAGAAATTATAATTAAAATTTCATATATTTGCCTCTCTTTGCCATCCCTTGGCTCAGCATAGTGCCTGGAAAATAGTCAGTATATAATAAATGCTTATTGATTGATGAATTGATTGTTGATTGATCCTTACAAATGTTTAAGTATATATCTTGATTATATCTTGCCTTTTGGGATTATAACTTAATTATTTACTGTAGTGGAAAACTTCCGAGAAAAAAGTACATTATGTGAAATATTGATATGTTCTTAAAAATGGTGACATAAACAGCATAAAGCAGTCAAAACAGACCCATCCCATGAATTAATCATGAGGTAATGTAACTATATAATTCTAAGAAGCATGTCTGGAAGATAGGAGTGCAATCACAGCCAAATCTGTCTCCACGTTCAGTAACACATGCTTAGATGCTTGGCTATGTTTTAAATAGTCCTTTGTCTCTTTGGCATTTGTGTTTTCATAAGAATCAAAAGAAATCATAAGTGAAAATTATTAGGTTGATTGTGTAACTGGAGAAATTCAAAGGATTTGCATAGCATTTTGAACTTTCATAGATCATATAAGTAACACCTTGTATGAAAGCTATGATCAGCAGCTTTTATTTTCTTGGTTTTCATAGTATACTATTTTGAATTAGAAAGGATATTGTTGTTCAGTCATTTTTCAATCATGTCTGACTCTTTATGATCCCACATTGAGTTTTCTTTGAAAAGGCACTGGAATGGTATTTCCCTCTCCAGCTCATTTTGCATATGAGGAAACTGAGGAAAACAGGGTTAAGTGACTTGCCCAGGGTCACAAAGCTGAGGTTGGATTTGAACTCATGAAGATGAGTCTTCCTGATTCTAAGCACAGTGCTCTATCCACTTCACCACCTAGCTACCCCCAAAAGATATTAGAAGTCATCTAGTACAGCCAACTCAGAGAAAACTAAACATTGCAGAGCTAAAGAGATTTTACTCAGGTCATATAGGTAGCATGTAGCAGAAATAGGATTAGAACTTAAATTATCCCCTCATCTTTACCCTTTCCACTGATAAATTACATAGACCAGCACCCAGTATTTTCTTCCATTTCTTTTATTTAGTATGTTGTATAAATTCCATTCTATAGATCAATCAAAATTGAGTTGTCCACCCCCTTCGTTGCTCTGAAATACATCAATTCATTTATTTGTTGTTGCATATTTATTACCTTCAGTACAGATGCCACTGCCTTACTCATTCATGTCTCAGCATTCTAAGGCCATTGTTCTATAAATTCTGTGCTGGAAATTTTCTGAGAGATATTTTGAAGTCCTTTTATTAAAAAGTCAGTGTTTTTGCAAAATATTTTAACTATGGTCAAAGAAATAATGATGAAACACACCTCCTCTCAGTATAAAAATGGTGTGCCATGAATGTAGACTGTTCAATCTGGTATCAGACTTAAGGTCTATGTTGGTTTGTTTTGCTTTGTGTTAAAACAAAAAGTATTCCATGAGGATAAGAATTATTGGAACACAATAGTAGTGTATAAGGCAAAGGTAAACTACAATAAAATATTCCTTAGAATCAATACTAATTATATGATCTTTCTTGTTGGATTTTTCAATAAAGTATGAAATGTTAATATCAAAAATTTTTTTTTCCTACAGTAGTGAAATATGAGAGCGATTTTAAAAATTCGTATATATTTCGATGTTTAGATATAGGTGTATATGAACATGCATACATACACACACAGATATTGACTTTAACTATCTTTCAATGGATTCATGATCTCAATATGAATATTTCTAGGATCCTTTCTTTCCCAAGCTTCATAATAAAAGTAATTATTTGTAAATTTAATAATAATCACTTAAAATATTTGTTAACAATTTTCTTATACTTTAAGGTTTGGAAAGTGCAATATATAAGCACAAATGTATGTGTGTGTGAGGCAGGATTTTAACTAGACATCCTGATTTCCAACTCCAAGTCTCTGTCTCCTATATCAAATAGGAAAGAGACATTTTGTTAACCTTTATATCAAACCTAGGATAGGTTACAGAAGCTTTACCCCACAGGAAAAAAAAAAAGAACAACTTAGAATTAACAGCATTTGAAATCCTTCAGCAGAATGAAGGTAAGTAATCTTAGAATTTGACAAGAATAAAGTATTAATGTAAGAAGCTACCAGACAACATATTTCCTTTCTCCTGCTTCCCTCAATTCAACGTCCATACTACTGGTGATGCACTCTACCATACATTCCTGCACTCTATTTTGATACCACCGCTCAGGTGGCCCCTCATATTAGTCATCCTACAATGTCTCAGGGTCTCTGTTTCACATCAAGGATTGGTGTATTGAGATTTCTTCCACTAGGGGGCCTTGTGTCCCAGAGTTTCATCACCCACTCTCAGTGGAATTGAATCTTAAATTAAGGAAACATTTTGTGTGATTTGTGTGGGATACCAAAATCACTAACTAGCCTAATCATTTTATATCATATTTTGTTGGGTCTTTTAATCACAGAGTATATTCTGTTTAGAAAGTTTAGCTAAAGTCATGGGCAAGAATTGTACAAGAAGGGAAGGCATTGATCCTTGCCTTTAACAGCCATTTAGGCAAACTACTTCATTTTACAAATGAGAAACTGAGGTCCAGATGTAAAATAAATGACCCGAGGTTGTACAGATATCACATACAGATATATTCAAAAATATCAGAATGATAAAATTTAAGATTGTACATTTAGAGATGGATAAGGCCTTGGAAGATAATAAGGCCAATATCCTTATACTTGGGGAGACTGTACTGCAGAGAAGTAGAATGACTTGTCAAAGGTCACTAGATTAATAAAATGTAGAAAAAGAATGGGAACACAGATCCTCTGAGTTCAAAGCTAGCACTCTTTCCACTGCACTAAATGCCTAAGGCTTTACACCCTTTTTTTTGACAATGACATATATCTATAATTAAAAGATAAAAAATAAAATAAAATAAAATCTAGGTAGGAGGTCAAAGAACACAGAAAGAACAAACTAATTGTTTTCAAATACTGTTTTGGATTTTATAACACATTTCAAAAACAAGATTTTAGAAATGTCTTAAGGAGAAAAATATATTTGGCAACATATATTTTGATATTACTGCCACTATGCATTTCATACAGTATATCAACAATTTACAATAATCTATCAGTCAATCTTGACAATATATTGCTATGTGAGAAATATAAAATATTAAAACCAAAGCAAAGAAAGGCATTCTTGAATTTTGACCAAGAAAAATTAATACAATTAAAATTAAATGGGAAATAACTAACTTAGGGGAAAATATCTTTGTAGCAAATTTCTCTGACAAAAGTCTCTCTGCTTCTCTCTGTCTCTCTCTGTCTCTCTCTCTCTGTATATATATATATATATATATATATATATATATATATATATATATACATATATATATACACATATATATGTATATATATAGTTATGATTTTATCTAAAACTTACTATTTGTATCCTTTGACAATTGATCAATTGGTGAATAACTTGTATTCTTATAAATTTGACTCATTTCTCTATATATTTGAGAAAGAAGACAGTTAAAAGAGACACAAGCAGTAGAAAAAAAATTCGAGCTTTCTTTCTTTCTAATTTTAGCCACATTTGTTTTATTTATTAAAAATCTTTTAAATTTAATATAGCTAAATTATCCATTTTGTATCTCGTTATGCCCACTATCTCTTCTTTCTTCAATAATTCTTCCATTTTACATAGATGTGACAAGTAAACTATTCCATGCTCCCATAAGTTGCCCATTTATTACTGTATGACTGAATTGTGTACCCATATTGACTTCATTTTGGCATACAGTGTAAGATGTTGGTTTATGTCTAATTTCTGCCCAACCATCTTCTTAGAAGATTTTTTGTCAACTAGTAAGTTCTTGTTCAAATGGTTCTGTTTTGGGGTTTATCAAACACTAGATTACTATGGTCATTCACTTCTCTATATTCCATAACTAAACTATCCCATTCTTCTACCACTCTATTTCTGTTGACTTTATTATTGATGTAGTTACTTATACTGATAATTTTCTTAATATATAAACAGCCCTGCATTACTGGTATAAATATATGGTTATAGTGTATGATCCTTATGATATATTGTTATTATTTTCTTGCAAGTATTTTATTTTTCCCATAAATATTCATTATGGAAATGGGTCTAAAGTTTTCTTTCTCTATTCTGCTCTTCCTGGTTTAAATATCACCACCAAATTTATGTAATAAAAAGGAACTTAGTTGGAATCCTTCTTTGCTTGTTTTTCCGTGGTGTGTGTGTGTGTGTGTGTGTGTGTGTGTGTGTGTGTGTTTGTAGTGCAGTTGGGGTTAAGCGACTTGCCCAAGGTCACATGGCTAGTAAGTGTTAAATGTCTGAGGCCAGATTTGAAGTCAGGTCCTCCTGACTCTAGGTGTGGTGCTCTATTCACTGTGCCACCTCTCTGCCCCTTTTGCTTGTTTTCCAAAAAGTTTATATAATACTGGAATTAACCGTTCTTTAAGTGTTTAGTAGAATTCACTTGGGAACTCATCTTGTCCTGGAAATTTTTTCTTAGGGAGTTCATTGATTGCTTTTAAATTTATTTTTTCTAAGGTAGAGTTATTTAAATAGTCTATTTCCTCTTCTGTTAATCTGGGAAATTTATATATTTTAAAAATATCCATCCATTTCACTTAGATTGTCAGATGTATTAGCATGCAGTTGGGCAAAAATGCTCCTAAAATTACTTTAATTTCTTCTTTACTTTTGCTCAATTCCCTACTTTCATTTTTGATGATGGTAATTTGTTGACTTCTTTCTTTTCCTAAAAAAATCAAATTAATAATTTTATTTTCATAAAACTACATCCTGTTTCAATGATTTTCTTACTTTCAATATCATCAATCTCTCCCTTTATTTTCAAGGTTTTTAATTTGGTGTTTAATTGGAAACATTTAATTTGTACTTTTTCAATTTTATTTTCTTTTTAGTTGCCTAATTGATTGATCTGCTCTTTATTTCATGGATATAAGTATTTGGAAATATAAATTTTCCTGAAAATACTGCTTTGGCAGGATCCCATAAAATTTAATATGATGTTTCATTGTTGTCATTCTCTTTAATAAAATCATTGATTGTTTCTATGATTTGTACCACTTATTCTATCACTTATTTTTAGGATTAAGTTACTTAGTTTCCAATTAATTTTTAATCTATCTTCCCACAACCCCATTTTTAAATTCTGTTATGGTCGGAAGAGGTTGTTTTTCATTTTTTTTTCTTTTATGCCTTTGACTGTGAGGTTCTTATGCCCTAATACATGTGTGTTTGTGTGCCTGTGTGTAGGTACCATATACCACTGAGAAAAGATCTACTCCTTTCTACTCCCATTTAATTTTCTTCAACAGTCTGCTGTTAACTTTTTGAAAATTCTGTTCATCTCCATAAGTTATTTCTTGATTAATATATATATATATATATATGTGTGTGTGTGTGTGTGTGTGTGTGTGTGTGTGTGTGTGTGTGTGTATATATATTTGTTGTTGTTGTTAAATTTATCTAGTTCTAAGATGGGAAAGTTCAGGTCCTCAACTAGTATGGTTTTACTTTCTATTTCCTCCTTTAACTCATTTAACATTTTAAAAATTTGGATGCTATACTTTGTTATTGAAAATATGTTTAGTATTGATATTACTTCATTCTCTATGTACCCTTCAGCAATATGTAGTTTCCTGTCTATATTTTCTAATTAGACCTATTGTTGCTTTTTTCTTTGTTTGAAATCATGATTGCTATCCCTGCTTTTTTTCCCCTTGTGATAGTAATGGCAATTAAAGATTCCCCTGTATTGGCTTGGTTTTCAAATTGATTGTATTAAAACCCAGAGCTTGTTAATCCCACCTGTGGGATGGACTTTTTGATGTGAAAAGAAAGTCCTGACTAGGAGGAGCTGGTGACGTAGATTTGGAGAGACACGAGAGAGAGGCGGAAGTTCTTTTTTTGGAAGCTGCACCTCGTGGAGAGAGACTAAGAGAATTGCTGGTGGCCGCTTTGAATTGCCCTGGACTTTTGAGACCTGCCCCCTGAGCTGCCAAGGACTGAGGAGACATGGCTGTTTTGCTGGTACTTTGTCTGTCTGTTTTGATGTTATTTTGCCAGATTTGTCCACTGGTGAAAGACTGTCTTGTTGAAGAAGTCCTGGAACCTGGCATTTGGTTAAGAAGGCCTGAGACTGTCCTGCAGACAGAGAGTGAATACTGTCCACTGGTGAGGGACAGTACTGTTGTTGCAGGGGTCTGGAGACTGTCCGGCAGACAGAATGAATACTGTCCACTGGTGAAGGACAGTGCTGTTGTTGCAGGGGTCTGGGAGCCTTTCTGTTGGTTCAGAGCCCTGAAGAAGGATTTTCTTGTTGTATGTTTACAGAAATCCTGGGAGAGGGCTTTGCTAATGTGTTCAGGGGTTCTAGGACTGTTCTACAGACAGAGGATAAATTCATGAAGGGACTGGCAATGTATCTTATGGCCTTGCTAAGCCTTGTCTCTCCAGGAACTAAGATTGCTGAGAACTTGCCTCGTGTCAAGATGAAGAAAAGACCTCCATTTGGGTATTAAGTGCTGTGTTTAAACTTGATGTAACTCTGGGGTAGATTCAATTGTGATCCAGGGGTGGGGAACTTTTGACCTTTTTGTGTTCTATGGTTGAGCAAATGAATGTATTTTACTTATGTTTGGAAACTAATCTCCATTTGAGAAGAGGGGCTTTGTGGTGGACTTAATTAAGGTATAGCCTAGGGGTGGAGAAGTATTTGGAACCGAGACTTTGTAATTGATTGAATGATTGGAAAGTCCTGGGGTGGGGTAGGCCTTGGAGATGATTTAATCACACTTAGTAAATGCTGTATTTTGAATGATGTCATGTTTTGATCTTCTCTGTTCTGGGTTTGTTACTGAATAAAATAGAGAGCACCTATGCTGGTATTTTGAACCTGGGAAGTTGCCTTTGCTTGATATTACATTACACCCCTCCAGCTCAAGTGTTATAGCTTCTGTAACATCCTCTTACCTTTGTTCTATGTGTTTCTCTGTTTCCAGTATAGTTCAACAACATATTGTAGGATCCTGTTTTTTAATTTACTCTGCTATCTGCTTATATTTTATGAGTGACTTCATCCCATTCATTTCAGTTATAATCACTAACTATATTTCTCTCCATCCTGTTTTCCCCATGTATCTTCTCTCTCTGTCTCTCTCTCTCTGTCTCTCTCCCTGTCTCTCTTTCTCTGTCTCTCTCTGTCTCTGTCTCTCTTTCTGTCTCTGTCTCTCCTTGTCTGTCTCTCTGTCTCTGTCTCTCTCTGTCTCTCTCTCTGTCTGTCTCTCTCTCTGTCTCTCTCTGCCTCTCTGTCTCTCTGTCTCTGTCTCTGCCTCTCTCTCTCTCTGTCTGTCTCTCTGCCTATCTCTCTCTCTGTCTCTCGCTCTCTCTCTGTCTCTCTGTCTCTCTCTCTCCTTCCCTCCCTACCTCCCTCCACTATATACCCTCAACCCTCCCTTTCATCAGTCCCACAACATCTCTTATCCCATTCCTTCTTCTCTACATGGAAATGCAGAATTCTATATCTCACTGAATATGCATGTCATTCCTCCTTTGAGCCAATTTCAATGACAATAAGGTGCAAGTTTTGCCTTCCTGCCCTCATCTTGCTCTCCACTGCAATATCTCTTTCACATCTGCTTTTATGTGAGATAGTTTACCAAATTCCACCTCTCCTCCCTTCTTTCAGTGCATCTCTCTTACCCCTTAATTTTCTTTTTTTTTCCTTTTTTTTCGGGGGGGGGGTTGGATATCACCCATTATATCCTATGCCCTCAGTCTATGTATACAACTTCTAACTGCCATAATAATAATTAAGTTCTTTATATTTACAAGTATCATCTTCCTTTGTAGGATTGTAAAAAGTTTATCCTTGTTGAATTCCTTATGCTTTCTCCTTCTCATTTGCCCCTTTCCCCCCTTCTCTTGAATCTTTTATTGAAACTCAAATTTTCTTTTCAGTTCTGGTCTTTTCATCAGGAATGTTTAAAAGACACCTGTTTCATTAAATATGCATTTTTCCCCTGAAACATTATACTAAGTTCCCTGGGTAGATGATTCTTTGTTGTAATCTTTGCTCCTTTGCCTTCTGAAATATCATGTTATAAGTTCTCAGATATTTAATGTAAAAGTCATTAAATTTGTGTAACCCTGACTGTGCCTCCATGATATTTGAATTATTTCTTTCTGGCTGCCTACAGGGTGTTCTTCTTAATCTGGAATTTCTGAGATTTGACTATAAAATTCCTTGGAGCTATCATTTTTGGATCTCTTTCAGGATGAGATTGGTAGATTCATTCAATGTCTATTTTATCTTCTTGTTCTAGGTTACAAGGACAATTGTTTTCCATTATAATTAACTGAAATACCATATCCAAGCTCCTTTTTTTATCATAGTTTTTAGATAGTCCAATAATTCTTAAACTTTTTCTCCTCAGTCTATTTTCCAGATGTTTTTGTTTCATTGTTTCTTGATGTCTCACGTATTCATTAGTTTTTACTTGTCCAATTCCAATATTTAGGAATTATTCTCTTCAGTGAACTTTTGTACCTGCCTTTTCCATTTTACTAATTCCACTTTTTAAGGAATTCTTTTCTTCAGTTAATTTTGGTACATGTTTTTCCTTTTTTTTGTGATTCCTTTACCAAACAATTACATTTTTCAAAATGATTCTTTTGAATAACTCTCATTCCTTTTCTTTCTTTCTTGATATGTCTTCCTTTTAATTTTTAACCCCTTTTAAACTTAAATACAAAAGACCAAAAAATTAAAAAAAAATAAAAGACAAAAAAATTCCATAAA
The DNA here is from genome assembly GCF_028583685.1 of Petaurus breviceps papuanus. Classification (NCBI taxonomy): domain Eukaryota; kingdom Metazoa; phylum Chordata; class Mammalia; order Diprotodontia; family Petauridae; genus Petaurus; species Petaurus breviceps. The sequence continues at coordinate 6,944,321 of NW_027187314.1, forward strand.
CACAGAAAAACACAAAAAGAGCATTCAATAGGAAACCATGAATCTCCATTTCACACTGTTTACTTTAAAAAAAATGAAACTACTATGTAATAAATACATTGTTTTAAAAGCTACTGTACTTTTCTGTGCTTCCTTCTGAGTTTTCTTGTGTTCTTTGCTGTGCAATTTTTTCTCTGCCTTTCTTCCCATTTCACACTAGAGAAGGCCACCATTAGATACAGTTGCGTGTGTGCACATGTGTGTGCATAAACAATAATATACTTAATTGTATTCATCAGGTTTTTTTTGGAGGTAGCATCTTCCTTCATAAGTTTTTTTTTGTTGTTAAATAGAATATAATACTCAAAATAATTTAGTTGTTCACAGCTGTTCTTCGAACATTAATGCTGTTACTGTTCTCTTGTTTTTACTCATTTCACTCTTCACTATTTCATACAAGTCTTTCCATGTTTTTTTCCTTCTAAAATGAGCCTATTTCTTATATCTCAGTGATGTTCCATCTCTATCATATACCACAATTTGTTTAGTCTTTCCACAATTGATGAGAACCTCTCAGTTTTCAGATCTTTGCCACCACAAAGAAAGCTACTGTAACTCTTAAAACATATAAGTTTTTATTTTTCTTTTTTCTCTGATCACCTTGGGAAATAACCTAATAATGGTATTGGTGGGTCAAAGAGTATACTTTTTTTATTTTTTGTGCATAATCCGATTGCTTTGCAAAATGATTGGATGAGTTAATAGTTGCACCAACAACGTTTTAATGTGCTGATTTTTCAACATCCACTCCAAAAATTATTATTTTTCTCTTCTATCATTTTAACCAATCTGATAGTTGTGAGATGATATCTCAAAGCTCTTGTAATTTATCCAGTGATTTAGATCATTTTTATATGAGTAGAGATAACTTTGATATATACTTCTGAAAAATACCTGCTCATATACTTTGATCATTTATCAATTGGAGAATGGCTCCTATTCTTATAAATTTAACAATGTTTTCTGTGTCTTTGAGATATGACCTTTATCTTATACTAACTAGAAAAAATTCTTCAAATTTTATGTTTTCCTTGTAATCCTGGCTACATTGGATTTTTATAAAAAAATTAATTAAATCAAAATTATCTATTTTTCACCTCCCAATGCTCTCCATCTCCTGTTTATTCATAAATTCTTCTCTTATCCATAAGCCTGAAAGATAATATGTTTCATGCTCTATCCATTTTTGCCTTATCTTGGTAAATGGTTTGAAATGTTGGCCTTTGCCAAATTTCTGCTAGAATATTTTCTAATTTTCACAACAATTTTTCCAAAAAATGCATTCTTGTTCCAAAAGCTTAAATCTTTACCTTCTCCCATTTCTTTTTCACAATGCTTCTTCCGCCTCTCTGATTGGATTCCTTAAATCCTTTTTTAAACTCTTCCTAAAATTCTTTTTGGGCCTGACATCAATTAACAATTTTTCAGGCTTCACATGTAGCTGTTGTCCTCTTCTCAGTTTGTGTTTTGATATTTCCTGGGACCATAGTGTGAAGAGCAAAAAAGGCCTGGTTCAGGACTCAGATATTAAATCCTAATAGTTGACTTTAAAACAAGAATCTCTTTGAGATGCAACTTTTTTGTTAAGTTAGCTTCTGAATTCTTTGTTATGGGTTACACTTATAAGGATATTTCTTGAGTTCTGAATCCAATAGGCTATACCCCAAGATTTTAGTTATTAAGAGCTAAAATATTTGATTCAGTACTCAGGTATCTATGGGTAATCAGCTCTAAATGTGATGTCTTTGGGGGATTGCATTTTTGTCTTTGAAGTTTGTTCTCAACTGTATACGTTTATGAGTGCGGTTGCATTAGCAGGTGCCTGAGGCCTAGATCAAAGGTCTTACCCTAAGACTTTAGTCTCCTAGATAACAAACCCTTATCAAATTGTCTAATCTTTGTTACTTCCAGGATACAAAAGACTAAGGTAATGATTAGAAAACTTGAGTCCTGTTCATTTGTCTTTTTTGCACAATAAAACCTTGTACTAAGAATTAGTAAATGCAGTTCATCATTCTTCCTTGAACTACCCACATGGCCTAGTCATTTCTTATTCATGTCTCCAAATCATGCTAAGTTCTGGGCATTGAGCAGTCCACAGCACCATAGTAAATTTCTTTGTTGACTTTCTTTTCATTCCCACTTCAGTTTTCCAGTTAATTTTTTGAACTTTAATTGTATGTTGAAATTGGGCTCTGCTCCTTGGATGGAGGGAGCACTATTACCGCTTCATTGGAGTTTGGGGGGAGGGGTTTATTTCAGAGATAAATTTGGGCATGTAAATTTTTGGTCTGTCCAAGGTTATATGATTTGGGAGAGGTTGACTCACCACTCCCATGGCCTTGTGCCCTGGTCTATGAGTACCCACAAGTATTCTTTTCCACCCTGAATCTGTGACCAGAATCTCTATTCCCTTGAAACCACATATTCTGGTTTGCTAATGTTTCTCCTTGTCTGGCACTATGACCCAGTTTAAGGATTAGGATCCCCATTTGGGAAATGGAACAGAGTCATGCACCCAGTGCCAGCAAATGTCTCCCGTAATCCTCCAAGCAGATTTTTAGACACCTTACCATCTGTGGGCTAAAAGTTCTTGGACTTATTTTTTTTCTTTTTTTTTCAAATGCTTTGTTAACTTCTGATTTACATCATTCATTTCCACCAGATTTTGACCTACAAATTTTCTCCCCATTTTCCCCTACCCACCCCCCAAAAATAGCACTAGCACAGTACATCCCCCCCTCCAATCTTCTCTCTCCCATATTTTCTTCCATAACCCTTTTGAATTTTCCAGTGGATCTCTATGCCAGAATTCCTGTATATCTTATTTCCAAAATTACATGTAAAATAGTATTGATAATAGTATACATATATATGTGTATATACATATATACAGACACGCGCACACACACACACACACACACACACACACACATATATATATATATATATATATATATATATATATATATATATATATATATATATATACACACATTTGAATATTTGATTTTAAAACTTTGAATTCCAGATTCATTCCCTTCCTCCCTTGTCGCCCATCCTTACTGGGAAGATAAGCAGTTCATTATAGGATGTACATGTGTGTCTAATGCAAAACAATAACATAGTACATATATTGTAAAAGACTGACTATATTTTCCTCCCTCCTATTCCATCTCCCACTTGTTCTACTCTCTCCTTTGATCCCGACCCTTTTCAAAAGTGGGTGCTTCCAACTTCCCTGCCCCCCAAGCCTTCCCTCCCTTCCATCATCCCCCCTCTCATCCCCTTCCCCCCCTACTCTCATATAGGGTGATATACCCTATTTGGTATGTATTTCATTCCCTCCTCAAGCCAAATTCAATGGTAACAAGGTTGACCCATTCCCTTTTGCCTTCCTATTCTTCCCCTCCATTGTAACTGTTTTCCCTTGCCTCTTCTATATGAGATAGTTTACCCCAATCTGTCTCTCCCCAACTCTTCTCATTATATTCCTCTCTCACCTCTTAATTTCACCTTTTAAGTATCATCCCTTCCTGTTAAATTGGTCCTGTGTCCTCTATCTATGTATACCTGTAAACATATATACACACATTCACATATGTATTCATATGCCCATATACCCTCATATATATATATATATATTTCTATTCCCTTCCACTACTGACAAAAGTTTCATAAGTTACGATTATTGTTTTTCCATGGAGGAATGTTAATAGTTCAACTTTGATAAGTTCCTTATGATTTCTTTTCCCTGTTTACTTTGTCATGCTTCTCTTGCTTCTTGTATCTGAATGTCAAATTTTCTGTTCAACTCTGGTTTTTTCAGCAAGAATGCTTGAAAGTCCTCTATTCCATTGAATTACCATATTTTTCTCTGAAACATCATACTCAGTTTTGCTGGGTAAGTGACTCTTGGTGTTAAGCCCAACTCCTTTGACCTCCAGAATATAATATTCCAAGCCCTTCGATCCCTCAGTGTAGAAACTGCCAGATCCTGGGTTATCCTGATTGTGTTTCCACAATATTCAAATTGTTTCATCCTGGCTGCTTGTAATATTCTCTCCTTAATCTGGGAATTCTGGAACCTGGCTATAATATTCCTAGGAGTTGTCTTTTTGGGATCTTTCTCAGCAGGTGATCGGTGGATTTTTTCAACCTCTATTTTGCCCACTGGTTCTAAAACATCAGGGCAGTTTTCTTTGAGAACTTCTTGCAATATGATTTCTAGGTTTTTATTTTGATCATGGCTTTCAGGTAGCCCAATAATTTTTAAATTATCTCTCCTGGATCTATTTTCCGGGTCAGTGGTTTTTCCCATGAGATATTTTACATTTCCTTCTATTCTTTTATTTGTTGTCTGTTTAACAGCATCTTGATTTCTCTTAAGGTCATTAACCTCCATTTGCTCCAGTCTAATATTGAAGCCATAATTCTCCTCATTGAGCTTTTGAGATTCTTTTTCCATCTGGCAAATTCGAGTTTTTAAGGCATTCTTCTCCTCATTGCCTTTTTGAGCCTGTTTGCCATTTGAGTTACTCTATTTTTTAAGGTAGTATTTTGCTCAGTCAGGATGTTGACTCACATTTCGTAATTTTCTTGCATTGTTCTCATTTCTCTTCCCAGTTTTTCCTCCACTTCTCTTATCTGCTTCTTAAGGTCCTCTATGGCCTGTAAGCAGCTCATATTTTCCTTTGAAGCTTTTGGTGCAGGAATTCTGACTTCACTGTCTTCCTCCTGTTCCATGCTTTGCTCCTTTTTGTCCACAAAATAGGAGTGTGATGTTGGAATCTTCTGTCTGCTTTGTTTCCTTTGCCTGGTCATGTTGCCCCTCAGTCACAGGATCCCTGGGCTTTTTGCCACAGTAAGACTCTGCTACCAGACAGGGGAGCTTTCGTCCCAAATGCTGGGGTTTTCTCAGCTGCCGAAGTTATTAGATGGGTACCCTCTCTGAGGTCACCCCATGCTCTGGCAACCTGGACATACACCCCAGGACCTCCACCCTAAACTGCAATCCAGATCCAAGCAGGTTAAAGCAAGAGCGATTAACCCTCAGAGTGGAGCTGGGCTGGGCTCCCAAAGTGCTTCTCTGGATGATTCCTGTGGGTGTGCTGGGCTGTCCTCAGTGGGAGGTTAGGTTCTCTGTGTCATTTTGTGGGTTACCCGCAGCTCCAGCTTCCACCTTCCCCAATCCATGTAAAAAGGGTTCTCTAAACAAACTTTGAATTTGCAGAACCGACAAACTGAAACAGAGAAGCTAACCTCCTGCTGAGGACAGTCCAGCAGGCCAGCAGGAATCAGCCAAAGCAGCACTCTGGGAGCCCAGCTGAGCACTACTACAAGGCTGTAGCCCCAGGGCAGGCCTGACCAGCTGCCGGCCGGAGGGACTCCAGATCAGCAGCAGCTGTGGTGGTTTCCGGATTTATCAACACATAGATGCAAAGGACAAAGTGAAAGGTCAGTGCAGTCTGGACTTTGGGAACCAGTAAGTGAGAATGTGTGGCTTTTGCCCCCAGGGCGAGAAGCCACTGAGATGCCCAGGTACAGCCAGTTAGCACCAAGTGGCAGGTTCAGCTCCTGGCCTGCAGAGTGTTGGGGGACCAAGCACCAGTCTGAGGGTTAATCGCTCTTGCTTTAACCTGCTTGGATCTGGATTGCAGTTTAGGGTGGAGGTCCTGGGGTGTATGTCCAGCTTACTAGAGCGTGTGGAGACCTCAGAGAAGGCACCCATCTGATACCTCTGGCAGCTGATAAAACCCCAGCATTTGGGAGGAAAGCTCCCATATCTGGTGGCAGAGTCCTACTTTGGCAAAAAGCGCGGGGTTCAAGTGGCTGAGGAGCAACATGACCAGTCAAAGGAAACAAAGCAGACAGAAGATTCCAACATTAGACTCCTATTTGGGGGACAAAAAGGAGAAACACATTGAAGATGAGGAAGACAGTGAAGTCAGGACTCCAAGCTTCAAAGGAAAATACGAGCTGGTTACAGGCCATAGAGGACCTTAAGAAGCAGATAAGAGAAGTGGAGGAAAAATTGGGAAGACAAATGAGAACAATACAAGACAATTACGAAATGAGAGTCAACAGCCTGACTGAGTAAAATAACACCTTAAAAAAATAGAATAACTCAAATGGCAAAAGAGGCTCAAAAAGGAAATGAGGAGAAGAATGCCTTAAAAAACCAAATGTGGCAGATGGAAAAAGAATCTCAAAAGTTCAATGAGGAGAATCACTGCTTCAGAATTAGGTTGGAGCAAATGGAAGCTAATGAATTTATGAGAAATCAAGATGCAATAATTTAAAATTTTTTGGACTACCTGAAAGCCATGATCAAAATAAGAACCTAGAAATAATCCTACAGGAAGTTCTCAAAGAAAACTGCCCTGATGTTTTAGAACCAGTGGGCAAAATAGAGGTTAAAAGAATCCACCAATCACCTCCTGAAAAATATCCTAAAAAGAAAACTCCTAGAAATATTATAGCCAGGTTCCAGAATTCCCAGATTAAGGAGAGAATATTAAAAGTTGCCAGGAAGAAACAATTTGAATATTGTGGAAACACAATCTTGTTAACACAGGATCTGGCAGCTTCTGCACTGAGGGATCGAAAGGATTGGAATATGATATTCTGGAAGTCAAAGAGCTGGGATTAAAACCAAGAGTCACCTACCCAGCAAAACTGAGTATCATGTTTCATGGGGAAATATGTTCATTCAGTGGAATAGAGGACTTTCAAGCATTCTTGATGAAGCAAGAAAAGCATGAGAAGGTAAACAGGGGAAAAAATCATAAGGAACTTATCAAAGTTGAACTGTTAACATTCCTACATTGAAAAAGAATAATTGTAACTTATGAAACTTTTCTCACTAGTTGAAGGGAATTATAAATAGCTTTGAAATTATAAATAGCTAATTATAAATAGCTTTGAAAAAGGTCATCTAACCTCTCTAGACCTCAGTTTCCATATATGTAAAATGAAATATTGAAAAGGATGATTTATAAGATCAAGTATAGCTAGAAAATTCCATGACCTTAAAAAGTAAATTGGATGAAGATAAAATTGTGACTAAATAGAATGATAATTCGTGGGTTCCTGGTGTGGAGACAAAGGAGCTGGGAAAATCTCATGCTTCAAAAAGAAGTGCAATACATCATTTCTTGTAATATTTGGTTATCTTCCCTCGTCTAGTGCTTATGATGAACACAAATAGTGAGAGAGCCCGAGAAATCTGAACAGAGATGATAGAATTTAAAGCATTCCTGGGTTCCTGTGGGGAACTGGTGTAAATCGTACACTCCCAAAAAACTTGTTCTAAAAAATCAGTCATGGCAGCTATGAAAACAGGAGACGAGTCTTTAGATCATGGGAACTGATGAACCCCAAGTTCTCTAATAATCTAAAGCTCCTTTGTTTTTCTTCAAAGACTTTGATTTTGGGGTTGTTTGGATTACTTTTATCTGTTTACATTTAACCGCCGCCCATAGATGTCAGTTCCATAAAGCCAAGAACTATTGTGTTGCGTTTTCTTTTTATCCCCAGAATCTAGCATAATGTATTGTCCATAGCATAAAAAAGATTAGTTAAACGTAACTAAATTGAAACAAGTAGACTTCTGTGCATTCCCACAGGACCAGTAAATGTCATCAGTGTGTAGGTTTTACTGAGATGCCTTATAAGAATAAGGAAGACATAGGAGCATCAAGGAAAATGTATAATCAGAAAAGGAGACAGGGCAGTCATGTAGCAATAGCTATGGATAATGGATGAACAGACAATATTACACTGGTAAGCATAAAAATATGTGAGCTAGAGGGAAGCATCTAGCACCTTAGATAAGATTATTTTTGTAAGATTTGCGGGTATATATTACCTAGAATTACACAGAATGAGAAGATATTAGGAAGTGTACCCAGAATTATACAATCTCAACAGTTGAGATTAACAGAACAGTCCATTTTCTCCAATTAAGGATCATCACTATACCATTCTCAAGAAGCATTCATCCAGCATTTGATGGGAGCCATATAGTGAGGAGGAATCCCTTATGAATTAGTTCATTTTCGGATAGCTCTAATTGTAAGGCAATTCTTTAAATTATAATTGTAATTGACACACAGTACTTTAAATTTCACCTGTCATTTTGCAAATTTTGTTAGTTATCTCTAATTCTTCCCTCTGTGGCCAAACCAAACAAGTGTACTTCTTCTTTCATATGAAAATCATTTAAATACTTGAAGAAAACTATCACGCCTACCATCCATGCCTATCCTTTGAACACTCTAATGTGTGAGGGGACTTTGAGATATATAGGCAAGTAAAGAAAAAAAAATAGAGAATAATACAAAAATCATTTCAAGAAGAAGATATTACTTATAACTGAAAGATCATTAAAGATCTCTGGTAGTAGGTGGCACATAAACTTTGATTTGAAAGCAGTGTAGATAGTACATTCCAAAGTTAGGAGACTTCTTATGCAAAAAAAAAAAATTGAAGTGGAAGATTGAATATAATATACTAGAAAGAGCTAGGAAAAACTAGTTTGATTGTAATGAAGAGTGTAAAGGAGTTTTGTTTTGTTTTGTTTTGTTTTTATTAAATAAGAGAAGAAATGTAGGTAGAAATTCTATTATGGGAGGGGCTTTAAATTCCAGGCTGAGGTGTTTATATTTTATCCTATGGGCAATAGAAATCCATTGAAAAATATATAGCACAGTTGTGCTGTATATGGAAATGTGGTGGTTACATGATAGGATCAGTATTTTAGGTATATAAATCTGGCAGCTGTGTAGAGAATATATTAGAAATAAGAGAAACTGAATACAGGGAGACCAACTAAGAGGCCATTGCAAAACAAACAAAACACTGCTAGATGCTGTGGTCCTGAACTTGAGCAGTGGCTAAATGAGTGAAGAGTCAGTAGCTGTGAGACATGTTGGAGGTAAAATCAGCATGATTTAGTGACTGATTGATTATGGGAATTGGGGGGGAGGAAAACATCAAGGTTAAGTTCAAGATTCTAAACCTGAGTGATTAGATGTCATTAATAGAAAAGTGTAATTTTAAAAGAGGGATATCAGAATTGAAAGAAACTATGTATTAGTGGTTGGTCAGTGAGGCCAGAAAGAATGGGAGTACAGTAAGCAAAGGTACAAATCTCAAGGATCTCAAATCTAATTTCCTTTTCATTTCCTCTTTTGTTTTGTTTCAATGATTATTTTATGGAATAAATTAGGATGTATCTGCTCCATAAAGATGCTAATAATCATCAATATTAGGAAAAATAATATAGATGAGAGAAGATGAGGAGCATTGGTAAATGGAGGCAGGGAGCTATCTAAGGTGAAAATGCAAATGATGGGGACCAAATTAGCCCTTTTTCAAGGTGAATAAATTTAGTAAATCATTGCAAAGGTGCCATAATTCACAACACTGAATTTCTTTGTGTGTGTAATATTCTAAAAACTCCACCATCTTCTATGACATTCATTAGTAATGACTCAGTGTGGAACTTTGCTTTTGTTAGCTGTTCAGTAAGACTACGCAGAGTATATCAATCCTGAATTGTTCACTCTTTCCACATAGGATCTAATTAAAGGGGAAGAAATATTATTTTTCCAATACAGTTGATTCTTTTCTGACTCACCATCATATTCTATTTAAAACATCCTTTTTTCAGGATGAATCTTCAACCAAGGCTGATGTTCAGGGTAACAAATGTAATCACTGATCAGTTTTATCTCAGTTTCACATTGCACATTTTCTTGTGCTAAATGCTTCTTACAGTAACTATCATATTAAATCAGAGCTTTAACATTATGATTCATAACTACTGTGGAACCTGTCATTAATAAATCATGGCCCTAAATTGGAAGTTTAAAGTTAAGATTTATAAACTAACATTCTAAATCACAACTTTAAAATTCAGTATTCATTAGTAAGAACTTTTCTATACTGGGCTTGTAAATCAAAGAAATCTACCTGATGGCTCAAAGTTAATGTGTATAAATCAGAAGTCTGATCATTCATATTAATAAATCAAGAAGACATTGTACTTTGTAAATTTCCTTTATAAAAAAAAGAACATTCCTATATTATGCATAAGACACTAATTGTAAGAGATATAGCTCACAACCTACTGTGAAAATCTTTTGTAAAGTTCTGGTTTATGTTTAACTAAAATCTTGGCTTCCTTCTCTTATGTCCATTTTACCTAGTGTGTTTTCCAAGGAGCACAGAAAAATAAGTAGACATCTCCTTCCTTAAAAACTTTCATTAACTTATAAGCAATTATCATTGTCCTTTAGCCTTTCTTATCATACACTATATAGACTTAGAATGCATTCGAATTTTAGAAATTATCTCATTCAACTTCCTTATTTTACAGACAAGTACACTGAGGCCCAGAGAGTTCAGGTAACTTGTCCAAGTTTACAAATGAATGAGCAACATAATTCAGGTCTTTCTAGTAATACTCCCACTAATAACAAAAACAACAATGATGATGATGGCATTTATACAGTGTTTACAAATTTCGTTACATATATTAACTCAACTGAGTCTTAAACATGCCTGGTAAGTGAAATAGAGTATACAAAGTGAATTTCAACCTGAAATATCATACTATTACTATTATTATTCCAGTTTTTGTTAAATTAAAATGAGACTCAGAGATTCACGGAAGCTATATTATTTTCCCAGGGCCACAAAAGTTGTCTTTTTGGTATTATCAACCTGTTTTTCTAATTCTAAAAGAAAAAAAAAGCTTTTATTTTTGCTCTTCATTTCTCTCAAAGGATTTATAATTTTCATATCTGAACATTTTTATCCTTCACATCTTTTTGGTATATTTAGCAAAAAAAGGCACAATACTCTAATAAAGTTGTGACTAATGCAAAATATAGTGAAGAGTAGGGGCAGTTTGTGACACAGTGAATAGAGCACCAGCCTCAGTGTCAGGAGGACCAGAGTTCAAATCCAGCCTCAGACACTTAACACTTACTAGCTGTGTGACCTTGGACAAGTCACTTAACCCCAATTGCCCTGCCTTCCCCCCTTCAAAAAGACCAAAAAAAAAAAAATAGTGAAGAGATCTCTCACAGTTGCTCACACATCATGTATGCCTCATACATATTATCCTTTAGCACAATTAAAATTTTTTGTGCAATATGTTCCCTCCATTAAATCCTAGAGAACATAGCAAGTTCTTCTGACGGGCACACTTAGAAGAGGATCTCCATTCTGTCCTCTTTTGATATTTTGGTGGTAACTAGCTAGTATCAGAGAATTAACTGCCTGCTTAAAAATCCATGCTCTCAATTTTATTATGTCTGAGAAATAGCTGCCTCCAGGCACAGATTTGGTATGCAGATGCAAAAGTCCTTTTTCATCAATCTCATAAAACACGTGTCTGATCAGAATAGTCTGAGACTGTTCCTCATTGGTGACCACTATACTACTCTGTATTCTCTATTTCTTTGAAAAAAAAACAAAGGACATAACCTTCAGTATCTCTCTTAAACCTGTGGCCAAGATGCGGACCCAGAGAGAGCTGTATACAGCATGGAAAAACAAATTGGGCAAGGCACCAGACACTTTAGGAACATAATGCCCTGAGTTACCAATTCCAGTCTTTCTTATTCAGGATCAGCATGAGTTCTTCACTCTGCCTCCACTCATTACTACATTGGAAAAACTCCAACAATAACCTTTGTGGGGACCCTACTTTGACAAAGAGCTAATCTGACTGCATTGTTGAGCCCCAGGATATCTCTGTTATGGAACTGTCACTGTTTTCAGCTAAGCCAAATGTTGTTATTTTTCACATTAATTGGGGCGTAGTCACATTTCTCCAATCACTTATTTGTGCAGTTGATATTTTGAATGTGAGGACTTTATCTCTTCATCTCAAGCCAATATAGCCCATTGTTTTTGCTCATCATGCTCATTTTGCTTCCTATGTGACTTATTTTATTATAGTTTTTTTTTAAATGAAACAGTTAAATGCCATACCACTGGAGGACACTATTCATTCACACATCAACACTATTTGGACTTTTCCACTCAACAATCTTCACCTACATACTATATATGTGTGTGTATGTGTGTGTGTATGTATGTATGTATGTATGTATGTATAAAGTTAAGCACTTTTCATCAAATCCGTACCAGTAATATGAAAAAGTTTTCAAAAGAATTTGCTAAAATAGAAATATACCATACCTATGGCATTTGGCCAATCTTCTCAGCTACTAACTGTCTTAAAAAAGAAAATTAGGTAGTTTGGGATTGTCTGTTCTTAGTTATACAAGCTAATTCATATTGATTTTTGCTTGACCTGCTAAGGAGTCACAAGTGATAATTTTTTATCGTATCTGTATTGAGATTTCACAGTTATTTCTCTGGATGGGGACAGCATTTTCCAGCAGTTTTGTCAAATAATGATTTCTTATCCTAGAAAATAGAGTCTTTGGGTTTAGCTAATGTTTCTTGTGTACCTCACTCATTCCACTCATCCACCACTCTATTTCTTAGACTGTAGCAAGTAGTTTTAATGATTACTGCTTTATAATACAGTTTTAGATCCAGTACACCTAGGCTACCTTCCCTTGCATTTATTTTCATTAATTCCCTTGACATTCTGGGACTTTTATTCTTTTTGATGTAGAGAGGGCAAGGTAATTGGCATTAAGCAACTTGCCCAAGGTCACATGGCTAGTATGTGTTAAGTGTCTAAACCTGGATGTGAACTCAGGTCCTCTTGAGTCCAGGGCCATTGCTCTATTCACTGTGACACCTAGCCACCCCAGGAACTTTTGTTCTTCCAGATGAACTTTGTTATTATTTTTTCTAGCTCTATAAAATATTTTTTGGCAATTTGACTGGTATGACACTAAATAAGTTAATTAATTTAGGTAGAGTTGTCATTTTTATTACATTAGCTTGGCCAACCCAAGAGCTGATATTTTTCCAATTATTTAGATATGATTCATTTGTGTGAAAAGTGTTTTCTAATTTCATTCATATAGTTCCTGGGTTTGTCTTGGTAGGTAGACTCCCAAATCTTTCACATTGTCTACAGTTATTTTAAATGGAATTTCTCAGAGGGGAAGCAGAAAACTGGAAAAAAAATTTTATAAGTGTTTCTGATAAAGGCCTCATTTCCAAAATACATAGAGATCTGAGTCAAATTTATAAGACTACTAGTCATTCTCCATTGATAAATGGTCAAAGGATATGAACAGGCAGTTTTCAGAAGAAGAAATTCAAGCTATCTTTAGTCATATGAAAAAATGCTCTAAATCACTATTAATTAGAGTAACAATTATGAGGTACCACATCATCAGATTGGCTAATATGACAAAACAGGAAAATGATATTTAGTGTCATACCAATCAGATTACAAAAAAAAAAAAAAAACCTTTTATCCCATAAAAAGTGGCAGAGAAGATGTGGAAAAAAATGGAACACTAATTCATTGTTGGGAGAGTTGTGAACTTATCTGACTATTCTGGAGAGCAATTAAGAACTATGCCCAACGAGTCATAAAACTGTACATATGCTTTGACCTAGCAATACCACTTCTAAAGCCTATATCCTAAAGAAGTTGTAAAAATAGGGAAAAGAACCCACATGTACACAAATATTTGTAGCAGCCTTTTTTTGTGGTGGCCAAGAACTGGAAATTTAGGGGATGCCCATCAATTGGGGAATGGCTGAACAAGTTGTGATATATGAATGTAATGGAAGACTATTGTGCTATAAGAAATGATAACCAGACTTTAGAAAAACCTGGAAAGACTTATATGAATTGATACTGAGTGAATTAAGCAAAATCAGGAGAACATTCTACATAGTAACAGTCACAGTGTGTGATGACTGGCTTTGATAGACTTAGCCCTTCTCAGCAATTCAAGGACCTAAAATAATCCCAAAAAACTCATAATGGAAAATGCCACCCATATCCAGAGAAAGAACTATGGAGTCTGAATGCAGAGAGAAGCAGACTATTTTGTTTTTGCTTTGTTTTGTTTTTTTTCCTTCTTATTTTTCCTCACATTCATCATAATTCTTCTATATGACATGACTAATGTGAAAATATGTTTAGGAGGAATATATGTATGTGTGTGTGTGTGTGTGTGTGTGTGCCTATATCAGATTGCATGCTGTCTTGGGGAAAGGGGAGGGGAGGGATGGGAAGAAAATTTAAAATTTATGGAAGTTAATGTTGAAAACTAAATATATATATATATATATATATATATATATATATATATATATATATATAAATTAACTTAAATAATCTCCTAAAAAAAAGGTGGGCATGGGAAAGAGAAAGTCCAAGTCTTGAATTAATAAAACAAAAGAGACGTGAGTATGGGGACATTTCGACATGATTTAAGATTAAAATTGAGAAAAGAGGATGGAAAAAAGAAATAAATGGTATTTCTATTGCTGCTGGACTTTGTTTGTAACATATAAAAATGCTGGTGATTTTAGTGGATTTATTTTATATCCTGTAACTTCACTAAAGTTGTTAATTATTTCAAGTAGTTTTTTTTTAATCTGATTCTCTAGGATTCTCAAAGTATACAATCATATCACCTGTAAAAAGTGATAGTTATGTTTTTCATTACTTATTTTAATTCCTTCAATTTCTTTTTCTTCTCTTATAGATAAAGCTAACATTTTCAGTACAATATTTCATAACAGTGGTAATAAGGGACATCCTTGCTTCACCATTGAACTTATTGAAAATGCTTCTAAGGGATGGAGCCAAGATGGCAGGAAAGGAAGCAGTAAGTTTTCTAAGCTCCTCCATAAATTCCATCAACAAAATTTTAAAAAGTGAATGTGAATGGATTTTAGAGTGAAATCCACTGGAAGACAGAGTGTGGCAGAATCCAGCCCAGGAAAGTGCCCACGTTGGTCTGGCAGGGGAATCACAGAGGAGCACCTGAGGGCTGTACCAGCTGCAGACTAGAGAGCAGACTACAGGAGAATGAGAAGGAGCCCCAGATAGCAGACTTACCCACCCCAAGGGTGATTCACAACCATCTCACCACAGGACTAGAGGACCCATCAGAGCTGTGTAAGAGAAAGCACGGGATCCGCAGTAGAGAAAGCAGCTTCTCCTGGGGCTATCAGACCAAAGCCTGGAAGTTTAAAAATCAGCTACCTGATTTTCCAGAAGCCAAGATGGCAAAGTAAACTCTAGCTGTTCACATTCCCCTTCCCTGATCTAGAAAACCCAGAGATAAATGTCCTACCCAGAGTAAAATCCTGAAATAGTGGAAATAGCCTCAGGCTTAGGAGCCACATGGAAAGGGAATAACTGAAATAGTAAGGAGTCTGAAGTAAAGGGCAGGAGGGGTCCCAACTAGCCCCAATTCATCTGACCAGCAAAAGCCTAACTGAACTGTAGTCCAGGGACATAGAGGCAGAAATCTGAAGCAGCCAGACCACCCCTAACCCACAGAATACTCTGTGAGCCTTATGACAATTCAGGGGAAACACTGAAAGTCCTGGCCTTGGCCTCAGTCTAGACACTGAGAAGCTACAGCACACAATGTCAACAACCAGGCACCTAACTCCTAGACTGAGAAGCTTAGGTCAGAGTCATCTTTACCCCAGGAGTGGAAATACAACTTTAAACATCAGAAAATAGGAAATTACAAAGGGCCAAAAGCAACTTGCAAAAGCAAAGACAAAGAAAATGGAATCCTATTATTGTGAAGAAGAAGAATCACTTTCAGGATACACCATGGACTCTGTATCCACATCTGAGACCATACATGGAAATATGAACTGGTCTCAAGCCCAAAAAGCATTCTTGGAGGAGTTAAGAAAGATTAAAAAAAAAAAAAAACACGAATTAGAGAGGTAGAATATAAATTTAAATCTACAGTGACCAAATTGAAAAAAAAAAGTCTCACTGAAGAAAACAAATCCTTAAAAAGTAAAATTTGTGAATTATCTGGAGAAAATACCACCCTAAAAAAGGACCTTCAAAAATTAACTGAAGAAAATAATTCACTAAAAATTAGAATCAGTCAAATCGAAGCCCAGGTCTCTGTGAAGAGCCAATCAAGCAAAACATGAAGATTGAAAAATTAGAAGAAAATATCAGATATCTCACTGGAAAAACAACTGATCTGGGGAACACATCCAGGAGAGATAAACTAACAATTATTGGTCTACGGGAGAGCCATGATGAAAAAAGCAGCATGGACAACATCTTCCAAGAGATTGTCAAAGAAAACTGTCTTGAAGTCCTAGAATTTGCAGGCAAAATAGTTATTGAAAGAATTCGCAGGACTCCCAAAAGACATCCCAAATTGAAAACTCCAAGATAAACTTTGAGAAGTGTTCTGTGATTTGATCAGATGAGACTCTGGGAAGCCATTGTTGAGAGCCCCCCGGCTTTGAAAAACCCAGGTGCTGACTTGACTATTTCTCAAATTTCTTCCTGAGCTAAAAGAGAGATAATAGAAACATCCCTGACTTTCAAATAAACTTATTTCAAATGATCCTAAGAAGTGGAGAAGTGTGTGACTAGCTGAGCAGATACATTAATATACCAGAGTGGAAGTCCTGGGATGTATGAATAATTTGCCAGAGTGTGTGGAGGCTTCAGAGAGGGCACCCAACTAATAGTTCCAGCATCTGAGAAAACCCTAACATTTGGGATAAAGCTCCCCTTTTTGGTAGCAGAGATCTACTGTGGCAAAAGGCTCAAAAGTCAGGTAACTGAGTGGCAACATGAGCAAGCAAAGCAAACAGGGCAATCCGACATTAAACTCCTATTTTGAGGACAAAAAGGATCAAAGCTTGGGACAGGAGGAAGACAACTAAGTCAGAACCCCTACAACAAAAGCTTCCAAAAAAATATGAGCTAGTAACAGACCATAGAAGAGCTTTAAAAGGATTTTGAAAACCAAATAATAGAAGTGGAGGAAAAATTGGGAAGAGAAATGAGAACAATGCAAGAAAATTATGAAATGAGAGTCAACAACTTGACTGAAGAAAATAACACCTTCAAAATAGACTAACTCAGATGGCAAAAGAGGCTCAAAAAAGGCAATGAGGAGAAGAATGCCTTAAAAAGTCAAATTTTCCACATGGAAAAAGAATCTCAAAAGCTCAATGAAGAGAATCATTCCTTCAGAATTAGATTGGATCAAATGGAAGCTAGTGGATTTATGAGAAATCAAGATACTATTAAACTGATCCAAACAAAAGGAAAGATGGAGGCAATGTGAAATATCTCATTGGAAAAACAACTGACCTGGAAAATAGATCCAGGAGAGATAATTTTAAAATTATTAGGCTACTGGAAAGCCATAATCAAAAAAAGAACCTAGAAATCCTCCTTCAAGAAATTCTAAAGGAAAATTGTCCTGATGATTTAGAACCAGAGGGCAAAATAAAGGTTGAAAGAATCCACCAATCACATCATGAAAAAAAGATCCCAAAAAGAAAACTCCTAGGAATATTATAGCCAGGTTCCTGATTTCTCTGATCAAGGAGAAAATATTGCAAGCAGCCAAGAAGAAACAATTTGAATATTGTGGAAACACAATCAGGATAACCCAGGATCTGGCAGCTTCTATACTGAAGGATCTAAGGACTTGGAATATGATATTCTAGAGGTCAAAGGAGCTGGGATTAAAACCAAGAATCACCTACCCAGGAAAACTGCATATCATGTTTCAGGGGAAAGTATGGTCATTCAGTGGAATAGAGGACATTCAAGAATTCTTGATGAAAAAAACAGAATTGAATAGAAAATTTGACATTCAGATACAAGAATCAAGAGAGGCATGAGAAGGTAAAGAGGGAAAAGAAATCATAAGGAACTTATCAAAGTTGAACTATTTATATTCCTACATGAAAAAATTATAATTGTAACTGATGAAATTTTTCTCAATATAAGAATAGTTGAAGGGCATAGAAATGTATATACATGTATATGTATATATATGTATATGTGTGTAAGTGTATATATACATATATGTGTCTATATAGGAGGATATATGGGTGTATGAATACATATGTGAGTATGTGTATATATGTCTACAGGCATACATAGGCAGAGGGCACAGGACCAATTGAATAGGAAGGGATTATACTTAAAAGGTGAAATTAAGAGGTGAGAGAGGAATATAATGAAAGCAGATGGAGAGAGACAGAATGGGGTAAATTATCTCATGTAGAAGAGGCAAGGGAAAACTTTTACAATGGAAGGAAAAACAGGAAGGCAAAAGGGAATGAGTCAACCTTATTCTGATTGAATTTGGCTTAGGGAGGGAATGACATTCACAACAAATTGGGTATCTCACCCTACACGAGAGTAAGGGTGAAGGGGACTATAGGGGGGATGATGGAAGGGAGGGCAAGCTGGGGGGGGGAGAGAAGTTGGAAGCACCCATTTTTTTTTAAATGAGCAATTGGGGTTAAGTAACTTGCTCTAGGTTACATGGCTAGTTATTTCTGGGTGTGGTGCTAAGTGTCGGAGCACATTTTTGATCCCCAGGTCATCCTGACACTGGAGCTGGTGCTCTTACTCACTGAGCCACTTGGCCACCCCTAGAAGCACCCACTTTTGAAAAGGGACAGGGTGAAAGTAGAGAATAGAACAAGTGGGGGTGGGATAGGATGGAGGGAAATATAGTCAATCTTTCACAATATATGCACTATGGAAATGTTTTGCATAGTTACACATGTACAACCTATATTTAATTGTTATCTTCCCAGTAAGGTTGGGTGATGAGGGAGGAAGGGAAAGAATCTGGAATTCAAAGTTTTAAGATCAAATATTTAAAAATACACACACACACACACATATATATATATATATATATATATATATATATATATATATATATATATATATATATATATATATACTATTATTACTATTATTTTACATGCAAATGGGAAATAAGATATATAGACAATGGGACATATAGATACACCATGTCCTACTAGAAAGTTGGAGGGTGGATGGGGGAAAATATGAAAGAGAAGATTGGGGGAGGGGATATTTACTGGGACCACTATTTTGGGGTGATGGGTAGGGGAAAAATGGGGAGAAAATTTGTAACTCAAAATCTTGTGGAAAAGAATGATGTAAACTAAAAAATAAAAGAGAAAAAAAGAAATTCATTTCAATTCAGTAAACATTTATCAATCTCTTAAAAAAAGAAAAGAAAACTCCAAGATATATAGTAGCCAAATTCCAGAATTACAAGGTTATGGAGAAAAGACTGCAAGCAGACAAAAAGAAACAATTCAAATATTGTAGAACTATATTCAGGATTACACAGGAACTAGCAGATTCCACATTAATAGATTGGAGGGATTGGATTTCGATATTTCCTAAGGCAAAAGAGCTAGGACTGCAACCAAGGATTAGCTACCTGGCAAAACTGAATATGATCTTTCAGGCAAGGAGTTGTTAATTTAATTAAATAAGGGCCTTCCAGACTTTCCTGATGAAAAAACCAGAGCTTAATGGAAAATTTGATCTCCAATTACAAGACTCAAGAAATAAATAAAAAGGCAAACAAGGAAAACACACACTCACACATACACACATGCATACAAGCACAGTCATGCAAACATGCACATAACCTGGGGTACAATAAGAGCAAACTGTTTACATCACTATATGAGAAGCTGATACCAGTCAATATTGAAATTTATATGATTATTATGACCTTTAAAAGGGTTATACATTGATAGAGGGTGTGGGAATAGATGAACTAATCTGATGAAAAAAAAAACCTTATTAAGGCATTCAAAGGGACTACAATGGGATAAAAGTAAAGGATGAGGCAGAAAAAGGTGAATTATGCCATACAAAGAGGCATAAAACATACTATAGTAGAGGGGAAGGAAAGAGGGAGATGAACATCATTTGAACATTATTCTCATTGGTTCTGCTTCAAAGAGAGATTAACATAATCAGTTAAGTTTAAGATTCTAATGTGAAAAGACACAAAAACTCATTAAATAGAGGGAAAGCAGGGAGGGGGAGGAGCACTGTATGGAATTTACTCTCATTGGTTTGTGGTTAAAGAGGGAATAAGATACCCTGATAATTATAAAAATCCATTGTGCCCTATAGGCAGTATGGGGGGGGTGGGGTTAGGAAGGGATAATATGGGGGGGGGAGGTTAGAAAGGAGGGAAATAGTAGAAAGGTGAAAGTGTAGGTAAAGAAGCAGGGGGAAAGGTTACAGGTAGGGAATACTGAGGGAGACAATGGTTAAAGGGAAAACCCTTAAGGACAAGAAGGGAGAAGGAAAAAACAAAATCATAAGCAGGGGAGAGAATAGGATGGAAGGGAAGAGACAAATAGTAATCATTACTGTGAATGTGTATGGGATGAACTCTCCAGTAAGCCAGAAATGGATAGCAGAATGTATTAAAAACCATAATACTGCAATATGTTGTCTACAAGAAACCTATTTTAAACAAGGAGATATACACAGGATAAAGGTTAAAGGCTGGAGTAGAATATATTTTGTTTCAGGGAAAGTAAAAAAAAAAAGCAGTGGTAGTAATTCTAATCTCAGATAAATCAAAAGCAGAAATAGATCAAATTAAAAGAGATAAGGAAGGAAAGTATATCCTGCTAAAAGGCACCATTGAGAATGAAGAAATATCATTATTTAACATATATGCACGAAGTGGTATATTTCAAATTCACAGGGGAGAATTTAAGGGAATTAGAGGAAGAAATAGATATCAAAACTGTACTAGTAGGGGACCCCAATCTCTCTGTCTCTGAACTTGATAAATCTAACCAAAAAAATAAATAAGAAAGAATGTAAGGAGGTGAATAGAATTTAAGAGAGGCTACATA
Organism: Petaurus breviceps papuanus; assembly: GCF_028583685.1. Classification (NCBI taxonomy): domain Eukaryota; kingdom Metazoa; phylum Chordata; class Mammalia; order Diprotodontia; family Petauridae; genus Petaurus; species Petaurus breviceps. The sequence goes on from NW_027187314.1 coordinate 6,965,228, forward strand.
TGATACATCTCTGGAGAAAACTGAATGGGAATAAAAAGGAATATACCTTCCTCTCAGAAGTACATGGAACATACGCAAAAATTGGCCATGTACTAGGGCATACAAACCTCACAATTCAGTACAGAAAAGCAGAAATATTAAATGCATAATTCTCAGATCAGGATGCAATAAAAATCATAGGCAATAAAAGGCCATGGAAAGATACACTAGGAAACTAAACAATTTAATTCTAAATAATGAGTGGGTCAAACAAGAAATTATAGAAACAATCAGTAACTTCATTCAAGAGAATGACAATAATGAGACAACATGCCAAAATTTGTGGGATGCAGCAAAGGCAGTTCTAAGAGGAATTTTATATCCCTAAGTACATACATGAATAAATTAGAGAAAAGGGAGGTCAATGAATTGGGCATGCAATAGAAAAACCTAGAAAAAGAACAAATTGAAAATCTGAATTAAATACTCATTTAGAAATAATGAAAACCAAGAAGAGATTAATAAAATTAAAAAAATAGAAAAAATAAATAAAACTAAGAGCTGGTTTTATGGAACAAAAACAAAAAAAAATGATAGACCCTTAGTCAATATGATAAAAAAAAAAGAAAGAAGAAAACCAAATTATGAGTATTAAAAATTAAAAGGGTGAATCTACCTCCAATGAAGAGGAAATCAAAATAATAATTAGGAATTATTTTGCCAAATTGTATACACATAAATTTGACAATCTTAGCGAAATGGATGAATATTTACAAAAATATAAGTTGCCCAACTGAAGAGGAAGTAAATTACTTAAATAACCCATCATGGAAAAAGAAATCAAATAAGCCATCAGTGAACTCCCTAGGAAAAAAATTTCCAGGGCCAGATGGCTTTATTAGAGAATTCTATCAAACATTTAAAAAGCATTTGATCCCCAAACTCTACAAACTATTGGGGAAAATTAGTGAAGAAGGAGTCACACCAAATTCTTTCTAAGACGCAAATATGGTACTGATACTTAAATCGGGAAGAGATAAAATTGAGAAAGAAAAATATAGACTAAATTCCCTCATGAATATAGATGCAAAAAATTTAAATAAAATGTTAGCCAAAAGACTACAGCAACTTATCACAAGAATAAAACACTTTGATCAGGTAGGATTTATTCCAGGAATGCAAATATGTTATACTATTAGCAAAACCATCAGTATAATTGATAATAACAACAATAAAACTAGCAGAAGCCACTTGATTATCTCAATAGATGCAGAAAAGGGTTATGACAGAATACAACATCCATTCCTATTAAAAACAATAGAAAGTATAGGAATAAATGGAGTCTTCCTTAAAATAATAGGTAGCATCTATTTAAAGCCATCAGCAAGTATTATATGTAATGGGGATAAGTTAGAAGCAATTCCAATAAGAACAGGGGTGAAACAATTGTGTCCACTATCACCCCACTTATTCAATCCAGTTCTAGAAATGTTAGCCATAAAAATTAGAGAAGAAAAAGAAATCAAAGGAATCAAATTAGGCAAAGAAGAGACCAAGCTATCACTCTTTGCACATTATATAATGCTATACTTAGATAACCCTAGGGAAACATGTGAAAAACTACTTGAGACAATAAGTAAATTTGGCAAAGTTGCAGGATATAAAATAAGCCCACATAAATCCTCAGCATCTCTGTATATTTTTAATGAAATTCAAAATCAAGAGATAAAAAGAGAAATCCCATTGAAAATTACTGAGACATTATAAAATATTTGTTTATCTACTTGACAAAACAAACCCTATATGAACACAATTACAAAACACTTTTTCACACAAATAAAGTCAGATCTAAGTGGAAAAACATCAATTGCTCATGACTGGGTTGAGCTAATATAAAGAAAATGACAATTTTACCCAAATTAAATCACATATTTAGTGCCATACCAATCAATTTACCAAAAAAAATTACTTCATAGAGCTAGAAAAAAATAATAACAAAGTTCTTTTGGAAAAAGTAAAGGTCTAGAATATCAAGGGAATTAATGAAAAGAAATGCGAGAGAAGTTGGACTAGCTACACCAGATTTTAATCTGTATTATAAAGCAGCATCCTGGTTGAGGAAAAGAGTAGTGGATCAATGAAATATATGGAGTTCATGAGACTCAGAAGTCAGTAACTATAGTAATCTACTGTCTGTTAAACCCAAAGACCCCAGTTTTGGGGATAAGAACTCACTATTTGACAAAATCTGCTGGGAAAATTGGAATATAGTATGGCAGAAACTGAGCACAGACCACTATCTACCACCATATACCAAAATCAGGTCTAAATGGGTACATGATCTAGCTATAAATGCTGATAACTATAAGCAATTGGGGAAAGCAAGGAATAGGTGACCTGACAGATTTATGGAGAGGGGAAGAAGTTATAACCAAACAGGAATTAGACAGCATTATAAAATGCAAAATGGATAATTTTGATTACATTAAATTGAAAAGCTTCTGTAAAAATAAAGCCAATGTAACCAAGATTAAGAGGGAAGTGGAAAATTGGGAAAGAATTTTTACAACCAATATCCCTGATAAAGGCATCGTTTCTAAAATATAACAGAGAATTTAGTCAAATCTATAAGAACACAAGTCATTCCCCAATTTATAAATGGTCAAAGGATATAAACAGGCAGTTTTCAGAGGAAGAAATTAAAGCTATCTATAAGCATATGAAAAAATGCTCTAAATCTCTATTGATTAGAGAAATGGACATCCAAACATCTCTGAGGTATCATATCTCAACAGTCAGATTGTCTAAGATGACAAATGCTGGAGAAGATGTGGAAAAATTGGAACACTAATGCATTGCCGGTGGAGTTGTGAACTGAATCCAACCGCTCTCAAGAGCAATCTGGAAGTATGAACAAAGGGCTATAAGTAATTTCATGCCCTTTGACCCAGCAATACCACTTCTAGGGTTGTATCCCAAAGAGATTATACAAGTGGGAGGAAGACCCATATGTACAAAAATATTTATAGCAGCTCTTTTTGTGGTGGCAAAGGATTGGAAATTAACAGATGCCCATCAATTGGGGAATGGTTGAACAATTTGTGGTATATGAATGTAATGTAATACTGTTGTGCTATGAGAAACGAGGAGTAGATGGACTTCATATTTACCTGGAGAGGCTTATATGAAATGATGCTGAATGAGAAAAGCAGACACAGGACAAATTTGTATACAATTACAGAGACAACGTATGTGTGATGACCAGCTTTGATAGTATGGATTCTTCTCAACAATGCAGGGTTATAAGTCAACTTCAAAAGACTCATGATGGAGAGAGATGTCTATGTTCAGAGAAAGAACTAGAAAGAACAGAGTTTGAATGCAGATTAAAGCAAACTACCTGCTCTCTTTCTTTTTCTTTTGTTTCCTCTTTCCCATTATTCATTCCATCTGATACCATCCTTCTTCATAACCTGACTGATGTCTAATGTAAAAGTATTTGCAGATCCTATAGTTGATTGTATGCTGCCATGAGGATGGGAAGGGAAGAGGTAGGGAGATAAGTTGAAACTCAAGGAATTGTGGAACTGAATCTTGTAAAACTAAAGTAAACAAACAAATTAATAAAGACAAAAAAAAAACTTTAAAACCATTTCTAGCTTATCCTCTTTATATATAATGCTTGTTGATGGTTTTGCAAAGATACTACTTAGCATTTTAAGGAAAACTTCATTGATTCCTACACTCTTAAGTGTTTTTAATAGGAATGGTTGTTGTGTTATTTCAAAAGATGTATCTTTTTCATTGATGGTAAATTCACTTTTTTCATTTTTGACACTCTTAATTTTGCTTTCCTTCTTCCTTTTTTAATCAAATTAACCAAAGTTTTGTGTGTTTTTTTTTAAATTCAGCTCTTAATTTTTATTTATTAGTTCAGTAGTTTTCTTAATTTCAATTTTATTAATCTTTCCTTTGATTTTCCTATTTTCTAATTTGACATTTAAATGAAGACTTTTGATTTTTTTCTTTTTATAAATTTTTATGTTACATCACCATTTCATCAATGCCTTCTTTCTCTGTTGTAGTCATATATGTATTTAGAGATATTCAATTTCCCCTGAAAACTTCTTTGGCTGCATCCCATAAGTTTGATATGTTGTCTCATTATTGTCATTCTCTTGGGTGAAGTTATTGAATGTTTCTATGATATCTTTTTCTTGTTTACTCATTTTTTAGGATTAGATTATTTCAACTGCAATTAATTTTACTCTAGCTTTCCATGACCCTTTATTAAATATATATATATATATATATATATATATATATATTTTTTTTTTTTTCCCATTATGATCTGAAAATGGTGCACTTAAAATTTCTTTCTTGCTGAATTGGATTGTGAGCTTTTTATGCCATGTACTTCTGAGGAAAAGTATATTCCTTTATATCCCCATTCAATTTTCTCCTGTGGTCTACCACATCTAACTCTTCCAAAATTCTATTCACCTCCTTAGCTTTTGGGGAGTTTATTTTGTGTTTACATTTATCTAGGTCTGGGAGGAGGAAGTTGAGGTCTCCCACTAGTATAGTTTCACTCTTTATTTCTCCCTGCAACTCACTTAAATTCTCTCTAAAAATTTGGAAGCTATACCACTTGGTGCATATATGTTTACTATTGATATTACTTCACTGTCTGGGGTGCTATTTAACAAGAAGTAGTTTCCTTCTTTATTTCTTTTAATTAGATCTATTTTTGCTTTTGCTTTAACTGAGAGCAGCATTGCTAGCCTGGTCTTTTTTACTTCAGTTGAAGCAAAATATATTCTTCTCCAGCCTTTTACTTTTACACTGTGTGTATCTCTCTACTTCAAATGTATTTCTAGTTAACATATTGTAGGTTTCTGGTTTTTAATCCACCCTGCTATCCATTTCCATTTTATGGGAGATTTCAACACATTCTCATTAACAGTTATGATTACTGTGTCTTTTTCTCCATCCCATCCCTCCTTTGTTTATACTTTTCTCTCTTCTTTCACCCTTTTCTTCCTTACCAGTGCTTTTTTTAAGTTTGTCTATTTTTAGCGTGTTGTTTTATTCAGTCAAGTTGTTGACTCTCTTTTCATTATTTTCTTACATCATTCTCATTTCTCTTCCCAATTTTCCCTGCACTTCTCTTATTTGGTTTTCAAAATCTTTCTTAAGCTCCTCTATGGCATGTAAGCAGTTCATATTTTCCTTGGAAGCTTTTGGTAGAGGAGTTCTGACTTTGTTGTCTTCCTCCTGTTCCATGCTTTTATCTTTTTCATCCCCAAAATAGGAGTCTAAAGTCAGATTGCTGTGTGTGTTTTACTTCCTTTGCTTGATCATGTTGCCACTCAATTACTTGACTTTTTAGCTTTTTGCCACAGTATTGCTTCCAGAGAGGATAGCTTTGTCCCAACTTGCTGGGGTTTACATATCTGCCGGAGCTATTAATTGTCTGCCCTCTCTGAAGCATCCACTGGGTCTGGCTCACTGTTCACATACTCCAGGACCTCCACCCTATATACCAATCCAGATCCAAGCAGGTTAAAGGAAGAGTGATTACTCTTGAGAATGGTTGCTTGGTCCCTCTACATTCTGAAGGCCAGGAGCTCTGAAGCAGCCATGTGGTGGGAGCCATCACACATCAGCCGCTTCTCCCTCTGGGGGCAGAGGCAGGACCACATTCCTGGACACTGTTCCCACAAAGTTCACTTACCTCTCACTTTGTCTTTGGCATTTCTGGATTGATAATTCTGGAAACCACCACAGCTTCTGGTGATCTACTTTCCCAATGTCCCTCTCTCTCTTTTCCTTTTTGCTAATTTTCTTTGCCTATTTCATTTTTTGTAAGTTTAGTTCTCTTTCTGGAGCATGAGGGACAATTCTCCATGTTTCTTCTGCTTATGTATGGGGACCTGGTCATTAACTTTTTGCCCTGGGGCCTCAGACATCACTACTAAAGGCTGTAGGTGTCTGGCAGCTTACCTGATGCTGACTTGTGTCCTAGTGGTGGTGTCTGGTGTGCTGAAGCCAGGTAGCATTTTCCCTGGAGCTGCACTGAAGCAGGAGAAGGTCCAGCTGCTGGAAGACACCTGCTTCCCCAGGGCTTCGCTGAAACATAGGGTGATTTAGCTGATGGAGTATGCCTGCTTTGTGGATTGTGCTAGCCATGTAGTGGTTCTCTGAGCTGGAGTCTTCAAGGTTACCCTGACTGTGCTAAGGCACGTGTTGCGGGTGGGAGGGAGGGGATCCCTGTGTTGGCATTTGCCTGCTCCACCACTCTTGCACTCAGGATCTCTTACTGGTTTGTTGAGGTGGAAGCTATGGCTAGCTTCCAGGGATGCTTCTTGTCCTGTATTGCACTCCCCTTTTAACCAAGTGATACAGACCTTATTTGCTGATCCTCTAAGTTTCCTGGATCAAAAGACTGGTCCAATCCATTTTTTTGCTTGCTCTGCTATTCCGGGATATGTTCTGGGGCACTGTTTTATGGGTGTGCCAGTATGAAAATAGAAGAGGGATAGCAATCTACTTCTTACTCTGCCATCTTGCCAGAGGTCTCAGGTGATTTGTTTTAAAGTGTGTTTTAGTGCAGGGTGGGGATGGTCAGGAAGGGGGAGACACGGGGGGAGGGTCCGCAGAGCCCTTGCTGACCCCGCAGGGGCCGCGTAGATGTGCACACCTTTCAGAGCATGTGTGGCTGCGAAATGACCCCCAAACTCGGCTTCAGGCTCGGGTTTTTCCAATATGCCTACAACTGGCGGGACTACATCCCCGAGGACAAGGAGACCTCTAGGTGGACGGCGGCTGTTCCCCCTCACTCCCAACACCAAGTGCAAGTGGGAGGCGGAGAGGAGTATCGCTGAGGGAAGGAAAGCTTATCTGGAGGAGATCTGCCTGTGGTGGCTGAAGAAGTACCTGAAAATGGGCAAGGAGACTCTGCAGAGGGCACACCCGCCCTCTGCCGAGTGACCTGCCACACTGGGGAGGTGACTCTGCGCTGTCCGGCCGAGGACTTTACCCCATGGACATCTCCCTGACCTAGCTGAGGGATGGGCTGGAGCAGCTCCAGGATACAGAGCTCATTGAGACCAGGCCTGCAGGGGACAGCACCTTCCAGAAGTGGGCAGCTGTGCACATGACCTCGGGCCAGGAAGGGGAGTACACCCACCAAGTTCAGCATGAGGGGCTGCCTGAGCCCCTCACCCTGCAGTGGGAGCCATCGTCCCCATATACGTGGTACATTGTTAGTTGTTGCTAGATTTATGATCCAGAGGAAGAAGAATTCAGGTGGAAAAGGAGGTGACTATGCTCCAGATGCAGGCAATGACAGTGCCCAGGGTTCAGATGTCTCCCTCACAGCCTGAGCTTGAGAGAATTGCCTGGGATGGACCTGAGAAAGAAAACCAGTCTGCAGTCCCTTTGTTGTTCCTGTTGACCCCTGGCTTCTCTCCCCAAAACTGGCCTTGGGATCCTCACTGGGCTCTACTGGCCCAAGCCCAGGCAGCATCCTCAGGGCCCTCACCCTGTTCTTTAAGGCCCTCCCTGCCTCCTTTCTTTCTGCCTGTATCAGTCTGCAGGGAGACAGCCAACAGTCAGGGTCAGAGGCCTTTGTGAATGAGCCCTCCTTCACCCTGATGCTTCCCTGACCTCTGGTTCTATGTCTGACTGCCAAAACAGCCTAATGAAGGAATGTTCTGATGTCTTTAGGTTTTCTCCACAATCTCACCTGAGCTTCCTATTGGGTGTGGCTTGTGGGGGCAGGATGCCAATGTGGAGATGTTCTGGCCAGGTGAAGGGGAAATAAAAGAAAGTTTGGAAACAAAACGTAAATAAAAATAAATTATATTTTTGAGTTTTACAGAAAATTAGTGTAACATGAGTCTGTTGCTAACAAAACCCTCATTCTTCCCCTTTCTAGAAGTTGGGACAACATTTAAACATCACTAATCCTACAGTACCTCTGTCCATTCTCACAGTTTCTCAGAGATCACAAACATCAGTTTGCCAAACACATCTGGATGTTCTTTCAATAATCCAAGATATTTTCCATTCAGATCAGATGACCTGAACTCATTCTGGTTACCTAGATGCTAGCTTACTCTTTGTCCCCTCCCTTATGTTGGGTTTAAATATTCTTTTAACAGCCTTGTTCTATGCTTTTTAGTCCAAATATTCTCCTTTGTAAAAAAAATAGAAACTAGATGACAGCTGAGTATTTTTTTTTCTTTCTTAGTCATCCTTTAATACTCCATCTATCCCAAGCCCCAGATAGTACTTCTTCATAGTTATTTTTCCTCTTGTTTCCAATAGAGCTTCAAAAGTCCTTTCTGATATCCTTGGAACTTTTTGAAAGTCTCACCTCCAACTGGGCTTTATCCTTTCTAACTCTTCTCGTAATCATTTGCATTTGACCTTTGTTCAGAACCATAACTAGAAAATTTTGCTCCTGGGACAACTACTATGGAGGCCACTTGAAGTGATTAGGACCCATCTACAGAGGCAAGAGACAAAGACCCTGTGATATCATTTGAATAAGGAGAGGGGATTGAGTGAAACAGTTTGAGGGGGAGAAGCAAGCAGAGCTCAGCCTATCCTATAATCACACAGCTTTCCATTTTAACTAATTATTCTTATTAAATAAGCTTCAAGCTCTGTCAATGCCTTCTAAATTCAACATCCTCCAAGTCTGACACTTTGGAACAAAATTCTAATAATCCAGCCCTGGTAATAACTTTCCTTTAATTTTCTGTTCTTGTTATCCAACAGGATTTATTGGATTTATTTTAATATTTTGCTAATAAATAGGATAAGTCCAATTTCTATTAAATAGGATAAGTTCTATTTCCTCTAGCACACATTTCCCTTATGAGCACATTTTTAAGTAATTGCAATGTAGTATAGGCGATGCTCTAAGTAAAATACAGAATGATGGCATTATGTTTTTGCAGAGGTATCTCTAAATTAATTATCAATAACAAAGATTTTTGATTAAGTCATATCCATAATATTCTGAAGGAATCTCCAAAATAAAGCATCATTATTACTCCCATTGCCAATCCCAACCATTTGGGAAATATCTAAGGCTGTTTTTATGAAGATTTGTGAACTCAACTGTGGCTCATTAAGCACTTATTCTTTCTGTGGCATTGCTTTTATATCATTTAAGTTGTTATGAGTTGATGTAGTCAAAAGAGTCAAGATTTTTTTGTCTGTTCTATAGTAAGTGATTTTATTACATGAAAGCTATGGAGCTTTGATGAAGATATTTTGTAGAAAAGAATATACAGATTGAGTTTCCCTTGACATTCTAGCTCCATACATTTTATTTTAGTAATGTTTGTACTTCTCACAACTTATTTCTTCTGAGTAGCTTGAAATTGTAACTTCCTTCTTTGTAAAGAAAAATAATAGAAATTACTGAGGAGAAAATATGGGTGTTAGCCACTGCACACAACACAAAATATGCATGTAGCGTTTACACATTGTGTAAGTGATTAAGAAAGGAGTGGTTAGTTTAATTAAGTTATTTAGAAAAAAAAAGTTTACTGAATAATTATTAAATCCCTGGTATGATAACTAGTTATTTTTATCAAAATTTAGTATGGCATAAATTAAAAAAAACATGATTATGTATAATTCTAACATTCTTAAAAGATACGTATTTCTTGTTTTCATCTGAAAAGTGTGTAACCTTTCTATTTTTAAAATATTGTGACTCTTATCTACAACATATAAGCAAAATTCCCTTTTCTCTGAGTCAATATAGTCAAAAGAGTCAAGACTTTTTTTGACTATTTTTTTTTTACTCAAAATTACTAAATTCAAGGAATCTGACAGCTAGAAGAAACCTCAAGTTAATTTCGTTGAGGACCCTTTTCTAAGGCAGTAAAATTCAGTCTCTAGTTACCAGGGCTTTGTCCTTTACAATGAATGACTCTTCACAATCTCCAAGTGCTGCATTCATATATAAGCTTATATAAGACTACACAAGACAGGAGAAGAAGTTGAATTTGAGGCTCACTAGAAATTGTAAATGTGACTTTAGCACCTCTATCTGTGCTACCAATTATAGTAAAGCTTATTAGTCTTTTTAAAAAGATAACTAGGATAAATCTATGTGATCTAAATGGATTTTTTTATCTATAAAATATATCTTGATTTGTTTTAAAGTTTTATAAGCTAATTTGCATATACTATCTAATCTTCATAAAGCCTTATTTATGGTTATGTATTATTAGCCTCATTTTATATGTGAGCAATCTGAAGCTGAAATGAGTTAATTAACTAGACCCAACTATTAAATACCAAAGTCAGGAAATGAACTCAGATTTTGACCTCAATTTCAATGTCCTTTTACTTCTCTGGGCATATGATGTATCTGCCAGCAGAATATAAGGTCCTTGAAAGCAGGAACTTTTCTTTTATTTTCAATACGTATTAAATGCTAAGGTTGCTAAGTGGCACAGTAGATAGAGCATTGGACCTGGAGTCAGGAAGACCTAAATTTAATTCCAACCTCAGACATTTACTAATTTTGAAACCCTAGACAAGTCAATTAACCTTGATTTGCTTTGGAGACAGCTAGGTAGCTCAATGGATAGAGAGCTGGGTCTAGAATCAGGGAAGCCTGAGTTAAAATACAGCCTCAGTTTGTCTTAATTCACTGGAGAAATAATTGACAAACCTCTCTATTATCTTTGCAAAGAAAATCCCATGGACAGCATTGTCATTCTATGGTCCATAAGTTCATGAAGAGTTACATATGACTGAACTACTAAACAAAAGAACAAGTAGAATGTGAAAAAAACATTAATATATATATATACACATATATATATATATATATATATATATTTCTATATAGTAATAACAGTTTCTAAGGCAAAGATAACAGAAAGGGAAGCCCAATTCAAAATAACTACAAAATCAATAAAATATCTTTAAATCAATCCCCATAGGTACTTAACAAATCCTTGCTGAGTGATGACTTAATATATGAATTTAGTACTATGCAGTTACAAAAGAGCTGGACTATTAAATGAAATAATGAAAAGGGGTAGAAAAAATGGAACTCAGTGTTTAATAAACTTGAGGACATAAATAATTCATGGAAGAAATTCCTCCATTATAAAAATTGTTGGAAAATTTGAAAAATAGTTTGTTTGGAGTTATATTAAGTCCATCATATTATACTCATGCAATGAAAAGCTCAAAATGAATTTGTGACCAGAATGTTGAAATTTAAACCAGAAAAATGTAGAACCAGAAAACGTATCTTTTTTAGCTATGGCTAAGGAAAGAAGTATTAATCAAGCAAATTATAGAAGTGATTACATTAGATGAAATAGAAAACTTTGATTACATGAAAATGTACAGCTTTTGCATAAAAAAGAATAAATGAAACTGGGATGAAAAGTAAAGTTGTTGATTGATAAAATATCTTATCATCAAATATATTAAATGATCATCTGGTAACTAAGATATTTAGAAATGGAACACAAATATATAAGGGCAGGAATCATTCTCCAATAAATGATTTAAAAAGTATATATGAAAATCTATTTCTCAAAAGAAGAACTGCAAACTATGAACAACTACATGAAAGAGTTTTACAAATCATTAGTGGTCTATTTCGTTGAATGATCATATTTCCCCTGAAACACTATACTCAGTTTTGCTGGGTAGGTGATTCTTGGTTTTAATCCTAGCTGCTTTGACCTCCAGAATATCATATTCCAAGCCCTTTGATCCCATTTGATAGAAGCTGCTAGATCCTGTGTTTTCCTGATTGTGTTTCCCCAATATTTGAATTGTTTCTCTTTGGCTGCTTGTAATATTTTCTCCTTGACCTGGGAACTCCAGAACATGGCTATCATATTCCTAGGAGTTTTCTTTTGGGGATCTTTTTCAAGAGGTGATTGGTGAATTCTTTCAATTTCTATTTTCCCTCTGGGTCTAAAATATCAGGGTAATTTTCCTTCAGAATTCCTTGAAGAATGATTTCTAGGTTCTTTTTTTTTTCTCATGGCTTTCAGGCAATCCAATAATTTTTAAATTATCTCTCCTGGATCTATTTTCCAGGTCAGTGGTTTTTCCAATGAGATATTTCACATTATGTTCTTTTTTTTTTTCATTTGTTTGGATCTGTTTAAAAGAATCTTGACTTCTCATAAAATCATTAACTTCCATTTGCTCCAATATAATTCTGAAGGAATTATTCTCTTCAGTGAGATTTTGAAATTCTTTTTCCATCTGTCTTTTTCCATTCATAAGGCATTCTTCTCCTCATTGGCTTTTTTGGGCCTCTTTTGGCATTTGAATAAGTCTACTTTTTAAGGTATTATTTTCTTCAGTCAGGTTGTTGACTCTCTTTTCATGATTTTCTAGCATCATTCTCATTTTCTCTTCCCAATTTTCCCTCCACTTATTTGAATTTCAAAATCCTTCTTGAACTCCTCCATGGCCTGCAAGCAGTTCATATTTTTCTTGGAAGCTTTTGGTACAGGAGTTCTGACTTAGCTGTCTTCCTCCCATACCATGTTTTTATTCTTTTTGCTCCCCAAAAAGGAATCTAAATTTGGATTACTGTGCTTGATTTGATTTCTTTGCTTGCTCATTTTGCCACTCAATTACTTGACTTTTTAGCTCTTTGCCACAGTAGAACTCTGCTTCCAGTAGAGAATGCTTTGTCTCAAATCACTGTGGTATTCACAGCTGATGCAGCTATTAGGAGGGTGCTATCTCTGCAGCCCCCACAAACTGTTGCTCACTGGTCACAGACATCTGGACTACCACCCAAGACCACAATCCAGATCCAAGCAGGTTAAAGCAAGTGTGATGACCCTCCAAATGTTCACTTGGCCCCCTTATGATCTGCAGGCCAGGAGCTCTGAAGCAGCCACATGGAGACAGCTGCAGGGCCACCACACCTCTGCCACTTCTAGCTCCAGGGCAAGGGCCAAACCACCTCCTCTATCCCCCTCAGTTCCAACAGTGTTCTACATGGACCTCTCAATTTTTCTTCAGCATTCATGGCTTGATTAATCTGGAAACCACCACTGCTACTAGTGATCCACTCTCCTGAAGTCCTCTTCGGCGACTGGTGGGGGCAGCCCTGGGGTTAAAATCTAGGGCTCATGCAGGGCTGGGCTTGGCTCCCAACATGTTGCTTTGAACCCTTCCTGCCTGCCTGCTAGGCAGCCTTCAGCGGGTGATTTCTTTCTCTCTGTCACTTTGTGGGTTCTGTAGCTCTAAAATTTGTTCAGAGTGATATTTTATAGGTATTTGAGGTAGTTATGAAGGGAGTTCATGGAGTTTTCCTGTTCCTATGCTGCCATCTTGCCTTCACCTCCAATCATTAATAGTCTAAAGAAAGGGATTCTAAGCTCTGAGATTTCAACCCTTTCATTGACTATGAAAATAGTCAATGTTGGAGTGGGTATGGAAAGGTAGGCAAAGTAATACAGAGTTAGGGTCTATGAAATGGTCAAACCACTCTGGAAAATCATTTGGAATTATGCAAAACTAAAATGACTATACCTCAATGCAAATAGGAATCTCTAGGAATATAGTCCAAGGAAGTCAGCAATTAAAGCAAAGGTACTATATATGGCAAAATATTTGTGACAACACTTTTTATAATAATAAAGAAGTACAAAGAAAATGTCCATTAATTGCTTCATAACCAAAATAATTGCTGCACATAAATATAAAGGAACATTACTAAAGTGTAAGAAATATTGAATATGAAAAATACAGAATGTATGAGGAGTTTAAATGAATATGTGGACAGGGAAATCAGTAGGACCAGGAAAACAATACACATGATTAATTTAATATTATAGATGAAAGCAGTGACAATAATTTAAATTGAATGCAATGAATTTATAATGACCAATCTCCCCACCATCACCCCTCCCCCCATGTAAAGAGAGATATGAGAAAGCATCTGCCTCCTGTCTTTGCAAACATAAATGGCTCTGGTTGTGAAATACAATCTATATGTTGGTATTTGGTTGATATATTGTCTAGGTTGTGGAATTTATTTTTTAATTGTTTTCACGTATCCCTGACAAGAAGGGAATAATATGATTAGAAATTGAGGCAATTTAAAACAAAAGTATCAATAAAATAAATATTAAAGCATATGATGGTCACAAGTGATAGATATTACAAAATAAAAACATGTAAGATAATTACATATAGAGAAGTAATAGGGTAAAATGGATAGACAGATCTTTTTTTAATTTTTTTTATTAATTTGTTTGCTAACTTTAATTTACAAGATTAAGTTTCACAATTCCTTGTGTTTCAAATTTTGTCCCCCTCCTTCTCCTCCCACCTGCCCATGGCAGTGTACAATCAAGTATAGGATCTGCAAATTCTTTCACATTAGACATTAGTCAGGTTATAAAGATGGATTGTATCAAACGTAATGAAAAATGGTAAAGAAGAAATAAGACCAACAAAGAAAAAAAAACATCAAGTTGTTTGCTTCAATCTGGATTCAAACTCAGTTCTTTCTAGTTCTTTCTCTGAATGTAGAAAGAAGTCTCCATCATGAGTCTTTTGGGAATGACTTATATCACTGCATTGTTGAAAAGAGTCCAGTCAATCAAAGTTGGTCATCACACATACGTTGTGTCTGTAATTGTATAAAAATTTCTCCAGGTTCTAGTCTTCTAACTCAGCACAAGTTCATATAAACCTCTTGAGGTAAATATGAATGCCATCTGCTCCTTGTTTCTTATGGCACAATAGTATTCCATTACATGCATATACCAAAACTTGTTCAGCAATTTCCCAATTGATGGGCACCCCCTTAATTTCCAATTCTTTGCTACCACAAAAAGAGCTGCTACAAATATTTTTGTACCTATGGGTCTTCCTCCCACTTCTATGATCTCTTTGGGATATAACTCTAGAAGTGGTATTGCTGGGTCAAAGGGCATGAAATTATTTATAGCATTATTGGGCATGATTCCAGATTGCTCTCCAGAAAGGTTAGATCAATTCACAACTCCACCAGCAATGCATTAGTGTTCCAATTTGCCCACATCTTCCCTAAGCATTTATCATTTTCCTGTTTTGTCATCTTAGCCAATCTGACTGGTGAGATATGGTACCTCAGTGTTGATTTTATTTGCATTTCTCTAATCAATGGTGACTGAGCATTTATTCATTTGTTTATAGATATCTTTCATTTCTTTCTCTGAAAACTGCCTGTTCATATCATTTGACCATTATAAATTGGGGAATGACTTGTATTCTTATAGATTTGACTCAATTCTCTGAATATTTTAGAAATGAATCCTTTATCAGAGACATAGATTGTAAAAATTCTTCCCCAATTTCCCACCTCCCTGTTAATCTTGGTTACATTGGCTTTGTTTGTACAGAAGCTTTTCAATTTAATTAAATCAAAATTATCCATTTTGCAATTTATAATTCTCTCTAATTCTTGTTTGGTTATAATGTCTTTCCCTCACAACAAATCTGAGAGGTAAACTATTCCTTTTTTTTTTTTTTGAGATTTCTTACAGTATCAACCTTTATACCTATATCATGGACCCATTTAGACTTGATTTCGGTATATGGTGTTAGATAATGGTCTATGCCAAATTTCTGACATACTATATTCCACTTTTCCCAGCAGTTTTTTTCAAATATTGAGTTCTTATCCCAAAAACTGGGGTCTTAGTTTAATAAAAAACAATAGATTACTATACTCATTGACTCCTGACTCTTGTGTGCCCAATCTTTTCCATTCATCTACTACTCTGTTTTTCAGCCAGTACCAAGTAGTTTTGATGACTGCTGCTTTATAATGCATATTGAAATCTTGTATAGCTAGTCCAGCTTCCCTAGCATTTCTTTTCATTAATTCCCTTGATATTCGGGACCGTTTGTTCTTCCAAATGAATATTGTTACTATTTTTTCTAGCTCTATAAAGGAGATTTTTGGTAAATTGATTGGCATGGCACTAAATATATAATGTAATTTGGGGAAAATTGTCATTTTTATTATATTAGCCCAACCCAGCCATGAGGAACTGATATTTTTCCAATTAGTTAGATGTGATTTTATTTGTGTGAAAAGTGTTTTGTAGTTGTGATCATATATGTCGTGAAGTTTTTTTTTTTTTTTTGGCAGGTGGATTCCCAAGTATTTTATATTGTTTACAGTAACTTTAAAAGGGATTTCTCTGTCTACCTCTTGCTGTTGAATTTCATTAGGAATATTGAGGAAGGCCAAGGATTTATGTGGGTTTATTTTATATCCTGCAACTGTGGTAAATGTATTTATTATCTCAAGTAATTATTTACTTCATTCTCTAAGATTCTCTAAGTATATCATTATATAATCTGCAAAGAATGATATCTTGACCTCTTCACTGCATAAATTGATTCCTTTGATTTCCTTTTCTTCTCTAATTGCTACTGCTAACCTTTCTAGTATCAGATAGAATAAGACGGTTGATAGTGGACACCTTTGTTTCACACCTGATCTTATTGAAAATGCTTCTAGCTAATCCCTATTACATATAATACATGCTGATAGTTTTAAATAGATACTACCTATCATATTAAGGAAGGCTCCAGGGGGGCAGAGTCAAGATGGCAGAGTATAAGCAGGACTTCCCCATTGCTCCGGCTTACACCTGCCCCAATCCATGTAAAAAGGAGACTCTAAACAAACTTAGGATCTGCAGAACCCATAAAATTACACAGAGAAGCTAACCTCCCACTGAGGACAGCCCAGCAGGCCAGCAGGAAATGGCCAGAGTAGTGCTCAGTAGTGCTGAGCCCAGCCCCATTCCAAGACTTTAGCCCCAGGGCAGGCGTGACCATCCACCAGCCTGGAGGGATTCCAGATTAGCAGCAGCTGTGGCAGTTTCCAGCTTTATCAACACATAGGTGCCAAGGACAAAGTGAGAAGTAATTGCAGTCTGGAATTTGGGACCCAGTAAGTGAGAGTGTGTGGCTTTTGCCTTCAGGGCAAGGAGACCCTGAGACTCCAGCACAGCCAGCCAGCACCACGTGGCAGCTTCAGCTCCTGGCCTGCACAGTGTAAGGGGACAAAGCACCAGTCTGACGGGTAATTGCACTTGGTTAACCTTCTTGGATCTGGATTGCAGTCTAGGGTAGAGGTCCTGTTGTGTGTGTCCAGCTTGCTAGAGTGTGTGGAGACCTCAGAGAGAGCACCAATATAATACCTCTGGCAGCTGAAAAAACCCCAGCATTTGGGATGAAAGCTCCCCTGACTGGTGGAAGAGTCCTACTTTGGCCAAAAAACTCAGGAGTCAAGTGATTGAATGGCAACATGACCAGGCAAAGGAAACAAAGCAGACAGAAGATTCCAACATTACACTCCTATTTTGTGGACAAAAAGGAGCAAAGCATGGAACAGAAGGAAGACAGTGAAGTCAGAACTCCTGCACCAAATGCTCAAAAGGAAAATACGAGCTGATTACAGGTCATAGAGGACCTTAAGAAGCAGATAAGAGAAATGGAAGAAAAATTTGGAAGAGAAATGAGAACAAAGCAAGAAAATTATGAAATGAGAGTCAACAGACTGACTGAGAAAAATCATACCTTAAAAAATAGAGTAACTCAAATGGCAAAAGAAGCTCAAAAAGTTAATGAGGAGAAGAATACCTTAAAGTCAAATTTCCAGATGGAAAAAGAATCTCAAAAGCTCAATGAGGAGAATCATTTCTTCAGAATTAGATTGGAACAAATGGAAGCTAATGAATTTATGAGAAATCAAGATGCTGTTAAACAGATGCAAACAAATCAAAGAATAGAAAGAAATGTGAAATATATCATGGGAAAAAACACTGACCTGGAAAATAGATCCAGGAGAGATAATTTAAAAAATATTGGATTACCTGAAAGCCATGATTAAAGTAAGAACCTAGAAATCATCCTCCAGGAAGTTCTCAAAGAAAAATGCCTTGATGTTTTAGAACAAGTGGGGAAAATAAAGGTTGAAGGAATCCACCAATCACCTGCTGAGAAAGATCCCAAAAAGACAAGTCCTAGGAATATTATAGCCAGGTTCTGGAATTCGCAGATTAAGGAGAGAATATTACAAGCACCCAGGATGAAACAATTTGAATATTGTGGAAACACAATCAGGATAACCCAGGATCTGGCAGCTTCTACACTGAGGGATTGACGGGCTTGGAATATGATATTCTGGAGGGCAAAGGAGCTAGGATTAAAACCAAGAGTCACCTAACAGCAAAACTGAGTATCATGTTTCAGGGAAAATTATGACAATTCAGTGGAATTTAGGACTTTCAAGCATTCTTGCTGAAAAAAACAGAGTTGAATAGAAAATTTGACATTCAAATCTTAAGCAAGAGAAGCATGAGAAGGTAAACAGGGAAAAGAAACCATAAGGAACATATCATAATTGAAGTATTAACATTCTTACATAGAAAAACAATAATTTTAACTTATGAGACTTTTCTCAGTAGTTGAAGGGAATAGAAATATGTGTCTATATATGAGGGTATATGAGCATAGGAATACATATGTGAATGTGTGTATATATGTTTACATGTATCCATAGAGGACACAGGACCAATTTAACAGGAAGGGATGATACTTAAAAGGTGAAATTAAGAGATGAGAGAGGACTATAATGAGAGGAGATGTGGAGAGACAGAATGGGGTAAACTATCTCATATAGAAGAGGCAAGGGAAAATGGTTACAATGGAGGGGAAGAATAGGAAGGCAAAAGGGTATGTGTTAAACTTACTCCCACTGAATTTGGCTTGAGGAGAGAATGTAATACACACTAAATAGGGTATCTCACCCTCCAGGAGAGTAGGTGGGGAAGGGGATAAAAGGGGGGATGATGGAAGGGAGGGCAGGCTGGGGGGAAGGGAAGTTGGAAGCACCCAATTTTGAAAAGGGGCAGGATCAAAGTAGAGAATAGAACAAGTGGGAGGTGGGATAGGAGGGAGGGAAATATAGTCAGTCTTTTACAATATATCTACTATGTTATTGTTTTGCATTAGCCACACATATACAGTAAGGGTGGGTGACAAGGGAGGAAGGGAATGAAACTGGCATTCAAAGTTTTAAAATCAAAAATTTATATATATATATATATATATATATATATATATATATATATATATACTATTATTAATATTATTTTCCACGTGATTGGGAAATATGATATACAGGCACTGGGGCATAGAGATGCACTGGAAAAGTTGAAAGGGTATGGTAGAAAATATGGGAGAGAGCAGATTGGAGGAAGGGATATCCTGTGGGACTGCTATTTTGAGACAGTGGGTAAGGGAAAAATGGGCAGAAAATTTTTAACTCAAAATTTGGCAAAAATGAATGATGTAAAGCAGAAGTTAATAAAGCATTAAAAAAAAAAGGAAGGTTCCATTTTTTCCTATACTTCCTAGTGTTTTTAATAGGAATGAATGTTGTATTTTGTCATAAGCCTTTCTGCATCTATTGAGATAATCACGTGGTTTCTGCTAGTTTAATTGTTGATATTATCCATTATACTGATGGTTTTGCTAATATTAAAGTATCTTTGCATTCCTGGAATAAATCCTACCTGATCAAAGTGCTTTATTCTTAAGATAAATTGCTATAGTCTTTTGGATAATATTTTATTTAAAATTTTTGCATCTATATTCATGAGGGAAATTGGTCTATAATTTTCCTTCTCTCTTTTATCTCTTCTTGATTTAGGTATCACTATCATATTTGTGTCATAAAATAATTTAGTAGTACTCCTTCTTCACTAATTTTCCCAAATATTTTGTAGAGTAATGGAATCAATTGTTCTTTAAATATTTAATAGAATTCACTAGTAAATCCATCTGGCCCTGGTGATTTTTTCCTAGGGAATTCACTGATGGCTTGTTTGATTTCTTTTTCTGAGATTGGGTTGTTTAAGTAATTTACTTCCTCTTCAGTTAATCTGGGCAACTTGTATTTTTGTAAGTATTCATCCATTTCCCTAAGATTATCAAATTTATGTGCATACACTTTGGAAAAATAACTCCTAATTATTGTTTTAATTTCTTCTTCATTGGAGGTAGATTCACCCTTTTCATTTTTGATACTCATAATTTGGTTTATTTTTTATCATATTGAATAAGGTTCTATCAATTTTATTGTTTTTTTTTTCATAAAACCAGCTCTTGGTTTTATTTATTAATTCAATAGTTCTCTTAATTTCAATTTTATTAATCTCTCCTTTGGTTTTTGATATTTCTAGTTTATTATTTGATTGGGGATTTTCAATTAATTGGTTTTCTAGTTTTTTCAATTGCGTGCCCAATTCATTGACCTCCCTTTTCTCTAATTTAATAATATATGTACTCAGGTATATAAAACTTCCCCTAAGAACTGCCTTTAATGCATCCCACAAATTTTGGTATGTTGTCTCATTAATATCATTTACCTGAATGCAATTACTGATTTTTTTCTATAACTTCTTGTTTTACCCATTCATTCTGTAGGATTAAATTGTTTAATTTCCAATTAGTTTTTAGTCTATCTTTCCATGGCCCTTTATTGCATATAATTTTTATTGCAGCCTGATCTGAGAAGGATGCATTTATTATCTCTGCTTTTCTGCACTGATTTGTGAGGTTTTTTCACCCTAGAATATGGTCAATTTTTGAGTTTGTGCCATGAACTGCTGAGAAGAAAGTATAATCTTTTTTATCCCCATTCAGTTTTCTCCAGAGATCTATCATAACTAGCCTCTCTAGAATTCTATTCGCCTCCTTAACTTCTTTTTGTTTATTTTGAGATTAGATTTATCAAGTTCAGAGAGGGGGAGATTAAGGTCCCCCACTAATATAGTTTTGCTATCTATTTCTTCCTCTATTTCTCTTATCTTCTCCTCCAGGAATTTGGATGCTATACCACTTGGTGCTTATATGTTAAGTAATTTTATTTCTTCATTCTCAGTGGTGCCTTTTAGCAGTTTATAGTTTCCTTCCTTATCTCTTTTAATTAGATCTATTTTTGCTTTTGCTTTATCTGAGATAAGGATTGCTACCCCTGCTTTTTTTTTTTTTTTTTTTTTATGTGAAGTTTAATATATTCTTCTTTTTTCTTTTCCTTTTTTTTTTTATTTGTTTTTTTTTTTCTTTTTTTTTTTTTTAGATAAGGATTTTTTCCCCTTTTTTTTTTTTTTTTTTTACTTTAGCTGAAGATTAATATATTCTACTCTAGCCTTTTACCTTTACCCTGTGGGTATCCCTTTGTTTCAAATGTATTTTTGTAGACAGAATATTGTAGCACTATGGTTTTAATCCATTCTTCTATCCACCTCAGTTTTGTTATAGAATTAATCTCATTCTCATTCTCAGTAAGGATGACTATCTGTCACTTACCCTCCATCCTATTCCCTCCCCTGCTTATGGTTTTGTTTCTTCCTTCTCCCTTCCCCTCCTTAAGGGTTTTCCTCTTGACCACCACCTCCCTCAGTTTTCTCTCCTGGTGAACCCCACCCTTCTTTACCTACCCTCTCCCCCCTACTAATATTTCCCTCCCCCTCTAATCCCACCTTTTTATCCTCCCTTACCTTCCTACTGCCTATTGGACTCAATAGATTTTTATACTTATCAAAGTATGTTATTCCCCCTTTAACCTCAAACCAATGAGAATAAATTTAATACACTGCTCCTCTCCCTCCCTGCTTTCCCTCTATTTAATTAATTTTTGGGTCTCTTCATATTAGAATCTTAAATTTAACTGATTATGTTGATCTCTCTTTGAACCAAAACCAGTGAGAATCATTTTCAAATGATGTTCTCCCTCTTTCCTTCCCTTCTGCTATAGTGTGTTATTATGCCTCTTTGTATGGCATAATTTACATTTTTTTTTGCCTCATCCTTTCCTTTTATCACATTACAGTCCCTTTGACCCCCTTAATAAGTTTTTTTTTATCAGATTAGTTCATTTATACCCACACCCTCTATATATGTATAATCATTTTAAAGATCATGATAATCATATAGATTTCGATATTGACAGTTATCAGGTTCTCATAGAAAGATGTGAATATTTTGCTCTTATTGCATCCCAAGTTATGTGCATGTGTGTATGTGTGAGTGGGTGTTTTCCTTGTTTACCTTTTTATGTCTTTCTTGAGTCTTGTAATTGGAGATCAAATTTTCCATTGAGCTCTGGCTTTTTCATCAGGAAATCTGGATGTCCCATATTTCATTAAATGACCATCTCCTTGCGTGAAAGATTATGCTCAGTTTTGCCAGGTAGTAAATCCTTGGTTGCAGTCCTAGCTCTTTTGCCCTACAAAATATCAAATTCCAATCCCTCCAATCTTTTATTGTGGAAGCTGCTAGGTCCTTTGTGATCCTGACTGTAGTTCCATGATATTTGAATTGTTTCCTTTTGGCTGCTTGCTCTATTTTCTCCTTAAACTTGTAATTCTGGAATTTGGCAAGTATATATTTCTTGGAGTTTTCAATTTGGGATCTCTTTCAGGAGGAGTCCTGTGAATTCTTTCAATGACTGCTTTATCTTCTGATTCCAGGACTTAAGGCATTTATCTTTGACAATCTCTTGGAGGATGTTGTCCAGACTGCTTTTTTCATCATGGCTTTCTGGTAAACCAATAATTCTTATGTATGTCTCCTGGATCTGTTCTCTAGGTCAGTTGTTTTACCAGTGAGATATTTTCCACTTTCTTCCAATTTTTCAATCTTCATGTTTTGTTTGATTGACTATTGGTGCAACATAGAGTCCTGAACATCAATTTGACTGATACTGATTTTTAGTGAATTATTCTCTTTGGTTAGTTTTTGAAGGTCCTTTTTTAGGGAGAAATTTTCTCCAATTGGTTCACTTATTTTACTTTTTAAGGATTTGTTTTATTCAGTGAGACTTTTTTTTCAATTTGGTCATTGTAGATTTAAATTTGTCTTCTACCTCCCTAATTTGTCCTTTAAAATCTTTCTTAAGGTCCTCTAAGAATGCTTTTCAGGCTTGAGACCAGTTCATATTTCCTTCTGTGGTCTCAGGTGTGAGTATAGAGTTCATGTTTTCCTTTATATTTGGTTGTTCCTGATTGCTATAATAAGCTCTAATTCATTTTCTTGCCTTCCCCTTCTCCCTCTCAGCTTCTTTCTTTCCCATTGTAATTTCCCATTTTCTAAATTCTCAGGCTGGGATCCCAGGACCTGGTTGTTGACTTTGTATGCTATAGCCTCTGGGTGTCTAGATTAAGGCCAAGGCCAGGAGTCTCAGTGTTCCTCCTGAATTATGCTGAGGGTCACAGTAATCTGAGAAGGATGGGTGGTCTGGCCATTTCAGATTTCTGTCTCTATGCCCCTGGGCTACTGCTCAGGCAGGCTTTTGCTGGTCAGGTGAGGTGGGGCTTGTTGGGACCCCTCCCCCTCTTCTCTTCACACTCCTTGCTGCCTCAGTTACACCCCTTCTCAGTGACTCCCAAGCCCCAGGCTACTTCCACTTTCTCAGGATTTCACTCTGGGTGGGACACTTATCTCTGGGTTTTCTAGCTTAGGGAGGGGTAATGGGAGCAGCCAGAGTTTATTTTGGCATCCTAGCCCCAGAACAAAAAAGGCAGGCAATTTCTAAACTTCCAGGATGGGGGTTGATACCTCCAGGAGAAGCTGCTGTCTCTGCTGGGGTCCCTGAGCCCTCTCTTACCCGGCTCCAATGGATGCTCCTGTCCAGTGGTGAGATGCTTGTGAGATGGCTGCAAATCGCCCTTGAGTCAGGTGAGTCCTGCAATTGGGACTCCTTCTCTCTCTGCTGTAGTCTGCTCTCTATTCCGAGCTGCTGCAGCTCCCACGTGCTCTGCACTCCCCCTGCCTGGACCCATGTGGGCACTTTCCTGGGCTGGAATCTGCCACTGTCTGTCTCCCAGTGGATTCTGACACTCCAAAATCCATTCAGATTCTCTTTTTAAAGTTTAGTGATGGGATTCACAGAGGAGGTTAGAAAAGTTATTGCTTCTGTTGTGACATCTTGGCTC
Source organism: Petaurus breviceps papuanus (assembly GCF_028583685.1). Lineage (NCBI taxonomy): Eukaryota > Metazoa > Chordata > Mammalia > Diprotodontia > Petauridae > Petaurus > Petaurus breviceps. The sequence goes on from NW_027187314.1 coordinate 6,989,251, forward strand.
CACCCCTCTGACAGGTAGATCTTAGAGTCAAGAAGACCTGGGTTCAAGGCTCAACTCTGTGACATAGTTTCTCATTTTTATGGAAGTTGTTCAGACCTCAACTTTCTTTTACTTGCTAACTTGATGGCATGGTTGAGGTTTTTTTTTTGTTTGTTTGTTTTTTGTTTTGTTTTTTGCCTTTTGGAGGGCAATTGGGGTTATGTAACTTGCCCAAGGTTACACGGCTACTTTTGTGTGTGTGAGTGTGTGTGTGTGTGTGTGTGTGTGTGTGTGTGTGTGTATGGGTGGGTGGGTGTGTGTGTGGATGTTAAGTGTCTGAGGCCAGAACAGAGCTTGGGTTCTCCTGACTCTGGGCTGGCGCTTTACCCACTGTGCCACCTGGCCACCCCATGGTTGAGTTTTAAGCTATCTAAATCCCTTCCTTATTCAATCACTTTTCATTTCCTTTGTTTTCAAACCCCAACAAATATTCTCTAGTACCATCTATATTCTGCTGAATGCTCAGAAAAAGTCACACTACCTTGCTGACGAATTCATCTTTGCTAATACCTCTCCCACAGCACTGTCAGTCTTTGTACTCTACCAGAGTCTATTCCAGATTCTTTTTTCTTTTCAAACCACCTAGACCCTCCTTAATTGTCAGCAGAAGAAATCTCATATTTTACCAAGAACATTTAGCTCTACTTAACTCCATTTTTTCTTCAATTATGATCTTTCAGTATCCTCAAAAGTATCCAATATTATTCTTTCCTTTGCCCAAGAAAACCAATTATTTTTGCTTTTGCTTTGTCTGAGATAACGATTGCTACCACTGTTTTATTTTTTTATTTTTTTTCTACCTTAGGCTGACACATAATACATTCTGCTCCATCCCCTTATTTTACTCTGTCTGTGTCTCTCTGTTTCAAGTGTGTTTCTTGTATATTGTTGGATTCTGGTTTTTAATCCATTCGGTTATCTACTTCTCTTTTATGGATGAATTCATCCCATTTACATTCACGTTCATGATTACTCATTCTGATTTTCATCGATACTATTTCATTCTGCTTTATCTTTCTGTCTCTGTCTCTGTCTCTCTGTCTTCCTCTCTGTCTCTCTCTTTGTCTATTTGTTTCTCTCTATGTTTCTCTCTTTCTCTCTAATTTTACCCTGTTTCTTCTCAAATGATTATTTTGCTTCTCATCACTATCTCTCATAATCTACCCTCTCTTCTCTTCTCTCATTCCTCTCCTACCTTCTGAGTTACATAGGTTTCTCTTCCCAATTAAATGTGCATGCTATTCACTCTTTGAGTCAATTCCAACAGAAGTAAGGTTCAAGCATTGCCCACCACTCCCCTCCCCCATCTTCTCCTCCTTTGCAAAAGCTCTTTTATGTGATATAAGTTCCCTTCTTTTTCCTCTGCTTTCTTCCTTCTTTCAGTATATCTCTCTTTTTCACATCTTAATTTTATTTTTTAAATCATTTTATTAAAATCATCTCATACCGATGCCTTCTACGTATACTCCTTAACTGCCATAATAATTATAAAATTGTTGTTGTTGTTGTTCAGTCTTTCATTCACATCTAAATCCTTGTAACCCTATTAGGGTTTTCTTAACATAGATACTAGAGTAGTTCACCATTTTCTTCTCCATCTCATGCTCCAGCTCCAACTCATGAAGAAAGCAGGATTAAGTGACTTTCTCAGGGTCACACAGTTAGTGAGTGTCTGAGTCTAGATTTCAACTCAGTGATGAGCCTTCTAGACTTTAGGCCCAGGACTCTATCCACTGTGAGAAAATTGCCAAAGGGACTTGCCCAAGGTCACACATGTAGTAAGTGTTGTATCTAAGATCCGAATTTGAACTCTGGAGCTCTACCTACTGGGTCACCTAGCTGTCCTATAAAATTCTTAGGCATTCTAATTCTTATCTTCCCACATAGACATGTAAAAGTTTAAAACTTATTGATTCCCTTATGATTCCTCTTTCATATTTTCCTTTTTATGCTTATCTTGAGTCTTTTGTTTGAATGTCAAATTTTCTGTTCGGCTTTGACCTTTTCATCAGGAATGTTTGAAAGTTCTCTATTTCATTAAATAACTATTCTTTTTTGCTCTGAATGATTATACTCAGTTCTGTGGGACAGATTATTCTTGGTTGTGATCCTAACCCCTTTGACTTCTGGAAAATCATATTCCAAGCCCTCCAATCCTTTAATATGGAGCTGCTAAATCTTTTTCTATTCTGACTATGGTTACACAATACATAAATTGTTTCTTTCTGACTGTTTACAATATTTTTCCCTTGAACTAGGAATTCTGGAATTTGTCTATAATATCCCTGGAAATGTTCATATTGGCGTCATTTTCAGTAGAGTATTAGTGGACTCTTTCTATTTCTTTTTTAACCTCTGGTTTTAGGATATCAGAGCAGTTTTTCTTTATAATTTTTTTAAAGATGACTTTCAAATGGTCCAGTAATTCTTAAATTAATTTTCCTCAATCCATTGTCCAGGTCCATTTTTTTCATTTTTTTTCCTCCAATGAGATATTTCACATTTTCTTCTATTTTTTTTTTTAATTCTCTTGATGTTGCTTTATATATTTTCTGGTTGTGTCAAGATTCATTAACTCCTACTTAACCAATTCTAATTTTGAAGGAATTATTTTCCTTAGTGATCTTTTGTACCTCTTTTTCCATTTGTCCAGTTCTGCATTTTTTAGTGGGTTTTTGTGTCTCTTTTACAATTTAGCCAACTCTCTTTTTCAAAATGTTGTTTTCTTCAATAATTTTTGAACGTTTTTTACCAAATTGTTGAGTATTTTTTCATGGTTTTCTTGTATCACACTCATTTTTCCCATTTTTTTCCTCTACCTCTTATTCAATTTGAAAAATCCTTTTGGAGCTTTTCTAGGAATTCTATTTGGGACTATAAACAATTCACATTTTTCTTTGAGGCTCTGTGTATAGCTTCTTTGACAAAATTTTCTTTTGGTTTTGTGTCTTGATCTTCCCTATTAAGGGAAATTATATAGTAACTTGTTATGGTCAGATTCTTTCTTGGTTGTTTTCTCAATTTTCTATCCTATTTCTTGACTTTAAATTTTATGTTAAAACTAAACTCTGATCCTCAGGTAGAGGAGGTACTGTCACAAGCTTCAGGCTGCCATTTTTCAGAGCTAACTCTGGGTTCTATAAGTTTTTGTTACTTCCAAGGTCATGTGATCTAAGGAGAGGTGTGGTGACTGCTTCCCTGGCCTGTGCTCTACAGTACAGTGCTTAGATCTTGGTCAGACATAGAAGACATCACTGTTATCCACTGCATGCTGGGCTATTGCCAATCATCTTGACCTTTGTCTTGCTACAAGACAATGATGACTCTGAAAGACAAAGTGAGACTCTGTCTCACTTAAATCCAATTCATGCACAAGTCAAGGTGTCACCTCATATTGTCATTGGTCCTCTTTGAAAACAAAGTATAAACAACAATATTAACATCCTGTTCCCCTATAGTCACTAGCATTAGCACTCCTCCTTGCCCTGAGACTGTTACCAGTCTGTAGCCACTCTTTCTGCCTTGGAATCGAGGCCAGGGTACTTAATCCCCCATGAGTGACTGCAACCATGCCTCTCCACCGTGGAATCACAACCTGGGTTCCTGTTGTCCTGTGCTCAAATGCTATTCCTCCTTTTAACATTGAGACTGTGACTCAGGACTGCATATTAGCAATGTAATAAGGTTCTTGAATTCGTCACCAACAAAGCTCTCCTGCAATATCCTCCAGATAAGTTGTCTCAGCCCCTCACCTGCCATGGGATGACAGCTCCTAAAGCTGCTGAAGCTGCCAATACATCCACCCCTAAGGTGATACCTGCACTGCCTGCACTGCCTTTAAAGGACTGCCACCTCCCAGTGAGACATTCCTTTCCTATTGACCTCTTAAATTGTCTTGGGCTGGAAAACTGTTTCACCTAACCTTCTGTTGGTTATGCATCCCTACAATTTAAGTAGAGGCATTATTTTATAATTGTTTGGAGAGGCATTTGAGACAGTTCAGATGAGTATTCTATATTCTATCATCTTGATTTTGCCCCTCCAGAAAAAACTGTTTTCTAGAACACAACTTATTTTTCTAGAAGATATGTTTCTGAATGAGTCAGTGGATAAAGTGCTGGGCCTGGAGTCAGGAAAACCTGAGTTCAAATTTGGCCTCACTCATTAGTTTTATGACCCCAGACAAGTCACTTAAACTCTGTTTGCTTTAATTCACTAGAGAAGGAAAAGTCAAACCATTCTAGTATCTTTGCTATGAAAACCCCACACAGGTTCCTAAAGAGTTGGAAATAACTGAACAACCACAAATACCAAATCATTGAATATTTCTGGCTTTGTAACCAAATTCTGGGTCATGTTCAGGTCTACCTAACTCCATGAAAATTATTCTCTTTTCTCAAATATCATCGCTGAGGAATACCTGGAATCATCACTGAGATATGCACTGAATGAAAATTCTAAATGGATAAGAAACAGTTCATTCTACTAATCTTAATATTTAATTTTTCCAGCAAAATTCCCCAATAAGTAGAACTAGACCTTATAAAATATTTTTAAAATATGTTTTCATGTCATTGTTTTAAGAAAGACGTATTTTTTAAAAATTAGCATATGTTTATCTTTAATTGTTATCAGTAATAAAAAAAAAGTCTTTTGGTCCAAACATGTGTGGATTGTAGATCATATGAAATTTTTTTAAGCAGTTGGGGTTAAGCAACTTGCTCAAGGTTACACAGCCATTTATTTTGTGTGGGTGCTAAGAATCTGAGGCCAGAACCAATCCTGGGTCTCCTGACTTCAGGGCCAGTGCTCTTACTCACTGCACCACCTGGCCACCCTCATATGACAAATTATTGCAAAAAAAAAATAAAACCCTGGGTGACATGCTTTGGGGGTGAATCTTGTACAAAGTACACACTCTTATTTTCCTTTATCTTTTATCATTTATGGATCATTTTTTCTTATACTTCAGGAAATCTTTCTTCAGCCTAATATGTCTCCTCTTTAGCCCTATTCATCATTCTCTTTCTCCAACTCTTGCCTGGTTTCTTCAGTGAGATCTATCTCCCTTCTGAACTATATATTCTATTCCCAAGCCAAAAATCATCCTAATCATGACTTACAATGATAAGACTGATATAGTTGTTTCAAGGAAAAGGGAAATGGCAGGGTGTGAAGTGAAACTAGAAATAAAAGCCAAATACCATCAATTTTTAAATTTTTTGAAAAATGTTTGACATTGTCAGAATTTCTGTGAGGCTCTATCTACCTCTTCATCTCCCTCATCACTAAATCTGTTTGTTTCAAGCATGTATTAAACAAAAATCCTTTTAAAAATTACTTGTTATTCTTTATTTTATTTAATTATTGTTATTGCTGCTGCATAGTATTTCAATTGTATTATGCATTAAATAAGTTTTTCTTGCATAATCTGTGAAGTAAATAATTATTTCTAACATAATTCCAATAAGAAAATTCATTCTGAGTGGTAAACAAGAAACTGACTTCTGTACAATTGAAAGAGAGATGTGTAGATTTGATTTAAGAAAGTATAGATGAAATCTATGAATTAGTTGATTAAGGCACGGATTTGAGCATTAGGTGACAGAGGGGAGAGAAAGAGAAGAATATGAGATTTTTAAAAAGAATTCATATTATTTAATGTATAGATGCAGATGGGGAAGGAAGGTGAAGGAATCAAACAACTGAGGTCTTGATCTCAGTGATTCTGAAAATGTACTGTTATCAACAAAATTAATGAAGTTGAGACAGGGAGCTACTTTTGGGGACAAGGTGAATAACGTAGGTTGGAAATGTTGAGATTGACTTGTGGGTAAGACATTCAAGTGGTTAATATGATTGACAGTTGCCTTTCCTTCTTAAAGAGGAACAAAAGACCCTACTGTGCTGGAGTCAAAGTACAGTGTGTTCAACTGTGGCTGATCAGACCAATACAAATTCAGAAGGCTCCACCACAGGTTAGGTAAAAATAGTCCATGTGAACATTTACTGTGGAGATATCTCTAAATTTGCATATCTCACATCTATCACAATTGTCCTTCTCACATAGAGCACAACAACTTCTTTGATGTGGGCATGCCATGATGGGTGATCCTGTCCAGTGTCTCTCATCACAAAATCAATTTCAAAGTTCTTCAGAAAGATCTTGAGAGTGTCTTTGTATCAATCTTCTTCTCCATATGAGCACTTGCCTTGTGTGAGTTCTCTTTAATATAGTTTTTAATTAAACATATGTTTGGCATTCAGATAATGTGGTTAGCCCCTAAGCATTGAGTTCTCTACAGAAGAGTTTGAATACTAGTCAGTTCAGCTTGAGAAAGGACCTCAGTGTATGGTACCTTATCTTGCCGGATGATCTACAGAATCTTCCTGAGACAATTCAAATGGAAATGATTCAGTTTCTTGGCACAGAACTGGTATACTGTGCAGTTTTCACAGGCATATGCCAATTGATGATGAGAGTCTCTGGTCCTTCATAAATTTTTCCTTTGACCTCATCAGGGTCCATCATGTGGGAGCATAGATACTGATGATGGTAGCATGGCATTTTCCTGCAAGTAACAATCACATCTTCATGATTTTTTTAATCAGTCTTGTTCAGAAACATACAAACTTGTTCACCAGGTTAGTTTTGATTGTGAAACCTACACCAGTTTCATGGGACTACCCATCACTGCAGCTACATCAAAAACATGTCTATCTCCAATTTCAGTCAACTGTAAACTGATCAGTAAACAGATGTATTTCACTCAGGGCTGTTATCTAGCTTTGATACCTATTGAATTCTCTCATAAAAAAGACTGTTTGTCTTCCAGTTCTTCTGGACTTTATATTGTCCATAAGCATGAACACATTTCAGATGCTAATGGTGATTAGAATCATCCTTGCGAAAAAGTTTTGTGGGTTTTTTTTTTTGTTTGTTTTTTGACTGCAAGGTAGGATTTCTGTCTGTTGTGGTGAACAGGCCAGGGTTAGGTTAGGTGAAGCAGACAATTTTTAGATAATTTTTAGACTCTTTCTCACATCAGGAGGTGAGCAGTGCAGTCTTTCAAAAAAGCTACTGACACCCAGGGGTCTACTGAATCCCACTGATGCTTCATTCCAGTGAGAATATGACTCAATGCCCTGGGCCTTCTGTGTGCTGGGTTGTGAATGCAGCTTCCAGTGTACCTACATCTGCTGATTCATCACCTCCTCTCAGGCACAGGACTTCTAGGTAGGTAAAATGCTGAATTGATAAGGGTGATATCTTTAGACTTGCTCATAAATTGAACTAATTAATCAAAATTATACAAATTGGCCTCACTCTCTCTTCCAGAGTCATCTGAGGCAAGTGGCAAGATAAAAGTCAAAACTACTGTCAGTGACTTGGAATGCAGTGGATAACACTGGCCTCTTTGATGTCTAAACCAGTTCTAAGCATTCCACAGTGCCTGCTTCATCTGCCTTTATGGTTCAAAAATTTTAAATTCCTTAAGTGTGGGGCCTATGTGTTCTGTAACCTTTGTATCCACAAATACATAATCCTGTGCACTGATAGATATTCAATAAGTATTAATTGCATTCAACTGAACTGAACTGAATTAAGGCAATAATTGTAGACTTCTCTTTTAAGAAGTTTGTCAGAGAAAGTCATGACACTAAGGAGTGCAGAACACTTGGACAGAAGATATAAAAATGAAATCAAGTAGCAAAATAACAAACTTTTTCTTCACAAGAAAAAGCTTGAGGAAAAAACAACATGGGGATAGCTAAGTGGTGCAGTGAATAGAGCACCAGCCCTGGAGTCAGGAGGACCTAGTTTCAGATGTGGCCTCAGACACTTAACACAAAAAATAGCCGTGTGACCTAAGGCAAGTCACTTAACCCCAATTGCCCTCCAAAAAGCAAAAAACAAAAACATGGAGACAAGAAAAAAAAACTGTTTTGGGTTCTGTTAACATCAAGAAGAAACTGACAGGACCACTTCTTGAGGAAAATGGCATAGTCTCAACTCCTATCTTAACTGTTCATGTTTCCTTTAAGAGTAAAATATGGCCTTCATAATGAAAAATGTTTAGGGAAAAGAAGGCCACAAACAAAAACAGAAATTGGAAGAAGGTGCTTGGCTAATATAAAATGTTTACATTTCAGTGTTCAAATTGATTCGATTCCAAGAGACCAAAAGAATTTACAGGTGTTATTATAAATGTACTAGAAGATATTATTGCAGTCACAGTGAATAGAAAAGGTGCCAGATGATTAAAGACAAGCAAATATTATCTCTCTTTTTTAAATGACCTGGATTCAAAACTTAGACCTTCCATTTACTACTTATGCTGAATTCAATGAATTATTTAATCTCTAAGCTTCAATTTCTTCATCTGTAAAATTATGGAATATTATAAGGTCTCTGAGATCCCTTTCTGCTTTCAATCTATGACTTCCAGGTTTTATGATAGTATGATTAAACATATAATTTCTGGCAAAATTTTAAAATTGTTAAATATTTATATTTATTGAGTCATTGAACAAAGTTATGGCATAGAAATAGCTAACATTTATATAGCACTTTAAGGTTTGCAAAGAACTCTAGAGATTTATTATCCTGCCCTCACAATTCTGGGGTATAAGTATTACTATTATCATTATTATTTTATTTATATTGCAATGTTTATTATATTTATTTTATTATGTTAACCGCCATTTATAGTTGAGAAAATTAAAGCAGTTACAAGTGACTTGCATAGGGTCACACAACTCATGAGTGTCTGAGGCTGGATTTGAACAAGAGGCTTCTAGGTACACCTCTTCATCCACTTAATCACCTAGCTGCCAATGACATGGACTTCTTATTTTTAAATTCTTTATCTTTTTTTTTTTTGCTCTAAAAGCCTTATATTTTAAGTAGATGGCTTTATTATTAATTCAACAATCATTCCTAATGTGTATCAAAGATGTTAGTCTGAAGCAGGGTATTATAAGATTAGGCTTGGTGGTCTTGAGATTACTATGACAGTTTCTTCTTAAGGGAGATCATAGCTTATGGAATGTCGACATCTAAATCATTATTATAAGTTTTGGGCTGATGGTTTTGAAGCCATCATACTTCCCTCTTAAGTGGAGTTATAAACTTATAAAACAACATGGAAAAATATGTACAGTAGCATTTATTGAAAGTTACAATAACATTTTTGAAGGGACACACAGTGTCCTCCAAATAATATTTTGTCTACCATCAGCTTGGTATTTTCTCATTGATAACACCACATACACACACATCTTGCAAATTTTATATATTCATACATACATACATACATACATATGTAATATATGTTACACACACAGATACACCATTTTTTTTCCTCTGATCCCTGACAGACAACTCAGCCAGCTGCTTGGGAGACCATCAAAAATCATTGAATAAGAACATCATTCTCAGAAGAGCATTTTGGAGTACACCTTCACCTCTAGCAGGAGTGTGCCTTCCTGCTAGAACACTTAACTCCCTTCCTACTGAATGCATTCATGTCTCTGTGCTCCCCAATGCAACCACTTACATTACTTCAGTTATACGTTATGTTAGTGTTATGCCTGTATTGTATGCTGGGTCCTCGTTTCCTCTCTCCTATTCCCCTTTCATCCTTCTCCATTTCATGAAATGAAACTTTACATTGAACTAACTCATATTTTACATATTATTCTCAGTGCCAGAACTCATTAAGCAGTTGTTTTCCCTGACATCTCTGGCTGATCCAGTGACCTTTCCTTAGACATGAACTTAGTACTTGCATAAGCACTAACCTATTAACTGCCACACCTCTACGCTGTAGGATTAGATGACTCTGAGCCCAGTTGTACAAAGCAAGAGTCAACAGGGGAACCCTACATCCTCCAAAGAGGGACTCTTTTATGCCAAAGTACTGTCTCAAAACACAAGGGTCCTTAACTTTTATGAAAGGAAAATATAGCCCATACACACACACATAACCCAAAAAAACGAAGTTTAAAATGTGTTTCAATCTCCCTAGAGTAATCTCTCTCTCTGTCTCTCCCTGTCTGTGTGTCTCTCTCTATGTCTTTCTCTCTGTCTCTCTGTCTCTCTGTCTCTCTCTCTGTCTCTCTCTCTCTGTCTCTGTCTCTCT
>NW_027187314.1:6999534-7015894 GCF_028583685.1 Petaurus breviceps papuanus
TCTCTCTCTCTCTCTCTCTCTCTCTCTCTCTCTTTCTTTCTGTCTCTCTCTCTGTGTCTCTCTCTCTCTGTCTGTCTCTCTCTGTCTCTCTCTCTGTGTCTCTCTCTCTCTCTCTCTCTCTCTCTCTCTCCCCCCCCCCATTTCTGTGTGTGTGTGTGTGGGTGTTTATGTGTATGTGTCTATCTGTAATAGAGAAAGAGAGTCTCCTTTGACAATTTAGCAAATCCTGTAGACAGTTTCTCAAAATGATGACTTAAAATGCATAGGCTAGCAAAGGAAGCAAATTATACTGAAATGCAGTTATCCACATAATACTAATGATAAAAACCAAAACAACAAGTTCTTTAACTCCAAGCTAATAAGTCCTATCCTTTAGGATTTATATAAAATAGATAGATCTCAATACCAATATCTATGAATATTTAGTAAATGTCTACAATGTTCCTAACTGAATAATTACTCCAGGTATAGGAAGAGTTTCCTCATGTGGTGACTTTATACTCAATCTATATTTCCAGAACTAATCTTTTAAAATATATCTAAGATCCCTTGAAACTCAAGGAGTCTATGTTCCTCTATTGAATTGGCATGCTCCCATCTTTCAGTTGTGAATGTGTTGCTATGAAATTGATTTGGTCATGACTACATTTGTTTTCCCCAAGGAGACAAATAAATTTGCTAAAAACAGGGATTTTTTTCCTCCCTACTTTATGATTGGTAGATATCTTTAATTTCTTTATCTGAAAAATACCTGTTCATATCCTTTGACCATTTATCAATTGGGGAATGACTTGTATTCTTATAAATTTGACTCAATTCTCTTTTAGAAATCAGTCCTTTGTCATAGACATAGGTTGTAAAGATTCTTTCCCAACTTTCCACCTCTCTCTTAATCTTGGTTACATTGGTTTTGTTTGTACGGAAGTTTTCAATTTCATGTAGTCAAAATTATCCATTTTATATTTTATAATATTCTCTAATTCTTGTTTAGTCATAAAGTCTTTCCCTCTCCACAAGTCTGATAGGTAAACTATTCCTTGTTTTAGGAGACTGCTTACAGTATCAACCTTTATACCTAGATCATGCACCCTTTTAGACTTGATTTTGGTATATGGTGTTAGATAATGGTCTATTCCCAGTTTCTGCCATACTATATTCCAGTTTTCCCAGCGGTTTTTGTCAAATAGTGAGTTCTTATCCCAAAAACTTGGGTTTTGGGGTTTATCAAACAATAGATTACTATAGTCGTTGACTTTTGAATCTCGTGTGCTTAATCTATTCCATTGATCCACTCCTCTATTCCTCAGGCAGTACCAAGTAGTTTTGATGACTGCTGCTTTATAATACAGATTGAAATCTGGTATAGCTAGTCCACCTTCCCTAGCATTTCTTTTCATTAATTCCCTTGATATTCTGGACTGTTTGTTTTTCCAAATGAATTTTGCTACTATTTTTTCTAGCTCTATAAAGTAGTTTTTTGGTAAATTAATTGGTATGGCACTAAATATGTAATTTAATTTAGGTTAAATTGTCATTTTTATTATATTAGCTCAACCCAGCCATGAGCAATTGATATTTTTCCAATTAGTGTGAAAAGTGTTTTGTAGTTGTGGTCATATAGGTCCTGAGTTTGTTTTGGCAGGTAGATTCCCAAATATTTTATAATGTTTACAGTAACTTTAAATGGGATTTCTCTTTCTATCTCTTGCTGTTGAATTTCATTGGAAATATATAGGAATGCTGAGGATTTATGTGGGTTTATTTTATATCCTGCAACTTTGCCTAATTTATTTATTGTCTCAAGTAGTTTTTTACTTGATTCTCTAGGATTCTCTAAGTTTATCATCATATCATCTGCAAAGAGTGATAGCTTGGTTTCTTCTTTGTCAAATTTGATTCCTTTGATTTCTTTTTCTTCTCTAATTGCTACTGCTAACATTTGTAGTACCAGATTGAATAAGAGTGGTGATAGTGGACACCATTGTTTTACCCCTGATCTTATGGGAAATGGTTCTAGCTTCTCCCTATTACATATAATACTTGCTGATGGCTTTAAATAGATGCTACTTATTATTTTAAGGAAGGTTCCATTTATTCCTATACTTTCTAATGTTTTTAATAGGAATGGATGTTGTATTTTGTCAAAAGCCTTTTCTGCATCTATTGAGATGATCATGTGGTTTCTGCTAGTTTTATTGTTGATATGATCTATTATATTTATAGTTTTCCTAATATTAAACCATCCTTGCATTCCTGTAATAAATCCTACCTGATCAAAGTGTATTATTCTTGAGATAAGTTGCTGTAGTCTTTTTGCTAGTATTTTATTTAGAATTTTTGCATCTATATTCATGAGGGAGATTGGTCTATAATTTTCTTTCTCTGTTTTATCTCTTCCTGATTTAGGTATCAGTACAATATTTGTGTCATAAAAAGAATTTGGTAGGACTCCTTCTTCCCTAATTTTCCCAAAAAGTTTATAGAGTATTGGAATCAATTGTTCTTTAAATGTTTGATAGAATTCACTAGTGAATCCATCTGGCCCTGGAGATTTTTTCCTAGGGAGTTGACTGATGGCTTGTTCATTTTCTTTTTCTGAGATGGGGTTATTTAAGTAATTTACTTCCTCTTCAGTTAATCTGGGCAACTTGTATTTTTGTAAATATTTGTCTATTTCCCTAAGATTGTCAAATTTTTGTGCATACAATTGGGAAAAATAACTCCTAATTATTGTTTTGATTTCCTCTTCATTGGAGGTAGAATCACCCTTTTCATTTTTTATACTCATAATTTGGTTTTCTTCTTTCTTTTTTTTTATCTTATTGACTAAGGGTCTATCAATTTTGTTGTTTTTTTTTTTCCCATAAAACCAGTTCTTGGTTTTATTTATTAATTCAATAGTTTTCTTAATTTCAATTTTATTAATCTGTCCTTTGGTTTTCAATACTTCTAATTTAGCATTTAAATGGGGATTTTGAATTTGTTCTTTTTCTAGGTTTTTCAATTGAATTCCCAGTTCATTGAGCTCCCTTTTCTCTACTTTAATCATGTATGCACTCAGGGATATAATACTTCCCCTAAGAACTGCCTTTAATGTATCCCACAAATTTTGGTATGTTGTCTCATTATTATCATTCTCTTGAATGACATTACTGATTGTTTCTATAATTTCTTGTTTGAGCCACTCATTCTTTAGGATTAAATTGTTTAATTTCCAGTTAGTTTTTATTCTGTCTTTCCCTGCCCCTTTATTGCATACATTTTTATTGCATCATGATCTGAGAAGGATGCATTTAATATTTCTGTCTTACTGCATAGAATTGTGAGGTTTTTATGCCCTAGAACATGGTCAATTTTTTAGTATGTGCCATGAAAAATGTCTTTTTTCTAGTTTGAACTTATGTGAACTGGTGTTCAGAAGATACGATTAACTATATAATGCACTAGTCACTCTGACAGAATATCTGCAAAATGTAAGAGCATCCTCCCTCTAAATTTGTTGTGAAAAGAGGAAGACCATTTAGGAAACCCTGCCCCTTCCCATAAGTCAACACCAGAAAGACCAACTACTATCAGGGACTGGGATGTTATGGTGGTAATGCACCCTTCCTACACAAGTGAAGGAAATGGTTAAGGTAGGAAAACAGGACAGAACAGTAATTCAGCCAAGTGCTTATGTGCAGATTCTTTCAATGCCTTCATGGCAACAGCAACTGAAAGAAGGTCTAAGGAAGGAAATAGCATAATATTTCCTGTGCTTATGACCTTGAGTTTTGCCACTTAGTTTCAGAAAAAAACAGAGCAGATCTACCATTGATGTGACTTGCATCTTTACGCAATGACTGAAATGAGATGGTAGAACTAGAGTAGCATCACCATCTATGGCAATCTCAGGTTTCCATTTCAGAATGTCATCTTATGTGAATCAGTATATTTCCCCAGCTTTCCTTCCAGAGGGGGAAGGTTGTAGCTGCCCAGGTAAGCTCTAGGAAGTCAAATAGTATCAAATTCATTCCTACTCTATATAATAATTACTTATTCATATTTGATCTGGCTTTAACTGTGTGACCTTGAAAAAGGCATTTGCTATGTGACTTTGACAAACAGGAGAGCATTATTATTACCTGTGAATAGGAGGAGTAAGCCAGGGCAACGGTTCAGCCTTGTCAGGTCATAGTTGGAGAGACCTTGTGATGGGATCTAGGCTTGAGCTTTGCTGACTCACCACATAACTAAGAAGTATCAATCTGAAGCTTACACTTGGTTATAGATAGAAAATGGGATCAAGAAAGCAAGGTGGTCCCTAAGACCTAGTAGCTAGTTCTAGTTCCTAGGGTAATCATCTTGAACTTTGAAGAGGTATAGCAGAAAATATGTTTGTTTGTTAATGAAATAAACATTCTAGAAAGGAACATTCAAATAATTGGCTTATCAGGATGTCAGTTCTGCCAAAGATATAACCTGTTCTGAAGAGCTTAGGAAACCACAAGCATTCCTTTCCTTTGGAACAGTGGATGGAATACAGCAATGTTCTGATCTTTTAAAAGGCATTTATACCTGAGAAATCTTGGGAGATTTCTTACTCAGTTCAGGAAACCTGAATGAAACTATCTTCAAAGCCAAAAGAAGGCCCACAATGGGAAATTTCTCCAGGATTATAAAGCTAGATTAGCTGAAACAGTAAAGCATCCTAAGGGGAAAATGGGAGATGGTATGTGGTAGATTGGTCAAATTATTACCAATACTTTGACCACTTCATTCACTTAGCCCACAGTGGAAGGAACCCAGAGCCTAAGAGTCCTAGGTAGGATGGCACCCTAATTTTCTGCTTCCAGACTGTCAGAAAAGCTGTTTAAAATGGAAGCAACTACTCTGTAAATAACATCCTGAAAAAAGTCTCTGCAAGAGCCATAGCTGCAAACTATTCAGAAGCCACAACTACTAGCTAGTGAAGAAAGATCTCACCACCATCATCTTTGACAAGATCAATTGATTCAAAATCAGAAAAACATATAGTTCTATGAATGGGAATGACACTAAAGAAGATGTATTACCATGTGATTCACCATATGACTTTAAGATCAACTAGACTTTTTTGGCTGACATTCCTCTACCACTATCTCTTTCTCTCTCTCTCTCTCTCTCTCTCTCTCTCTCTCTCTCTCTCTCTCTGTATGTATGTATATATGTATGTATATTCAAGCTCCCTGATAACAAGGTCTTTCTTGCTTTTCTCTTTGTATATCCAGTGTTTTGAACGTACTAAGCACTTACATGCTTTTTCATTTATACATTCACTTATTCTCCTTCTCATGTAATAGACTACAATGAAGAATATTCATCCTTCATTAATGGGTGAACAGATTTAGTAGATAATAAAAATAACCTAATGTTTGGGGCATTAAAATAGATGTATTTTGGACACAATTCAATACTGGCATTATGCTGAAAGTAGGTAACGGACTGTATAGAAGTGGTGAGAGTTCAATATTTCTTCCAATGTAAGTAAATTGCCAACTTCTGTATCACTAAAAACTTTATATTCCTTTTCATCAGTGTACCTCCTATAATTCATTAGGAGAGTAGGAAAAAAATGTGTGCTACATTTTCTCACTTTCTTGCATTTATTTGGGCCCCTGAGTCCAGAATAGCCTATCTCCTCTTGTCTGCTTTTCAGAATTCCTGTCTTTATTCAAGGATCCATTCAGGTGCTTTCTCCTCCATGTAACCTTCCTATTCTTCCAATCCCAGAATGAAAGTATTCTCTCTTCCTTCAAATGTTCCTAGGAAATTTTCTATGGATCTTTCCTTTTCCCTGCCCACTCCAAGCCTTGTTCCTCATTTTCTGGACTTCAAAATCATTCCTCTATTGCTGTATCATTCTCAGCCCCTGGAATATCCTTGCCCTGGAACATCCTACTCACCAAAGAATAATTTTCTGCAAGACCCTTCTCCCATTGGTGAGTTCTCCTGGAGTCATCATTTTGTGAAGAGGGTAGGCTGGCCTGCCTTAATGCTTCTCTGGGACTTATGCCTTGATTTCTTGAATTCAAAATCATGTGTGGATACTTTTGTGTTAGCCCTCTTCCCCAACCTCCCCCTTCACCTTTGTATGTTATTTTACTGTATTTCAATATAAGTTTCTTGAAGGCTAGGACCATCTTTCTTTTTGTTTGTATTTGTACCCCCAGTGCTTAACACAATGCCTAATACATAATAAGTACTTTATAAATCCTTCCCTCCTTTCTTCCATTCTTCCTTCCTTCCCTACATACAATATAGTCCCTTCTAGAATGTAAGTTCTTCAGAGGCAGGGATTTTGTTGTGGCTTATCACTTTTCTCCAGTACCAAAATGATGAGATACTGAACCGATTTGAGTAGATCCAGTACCTAGCAGAACATTTGTATATAGTAGGTGCTAGATAGAACCTTGTTGAATGAACAAATAAATGCATGGTATGATAAAACCTGAATCTTAGAAAAAAATGTGCATCTCTTCAATTATGATGCAAAAACATGAAAAGCTTCTGAACTGAATAATATTGTCAAGCATATGAAGTCTATAGGTCATAGTTACACTAGTAATTATTCTCTAGCTTAAATATATTGTAGGTAAACAAATGCTGGTGTCATGATAAAAGTCTAAGTAAAGATTGCTAAAGCGAATCTTGTTTACTAGAAAGCATTCTTAAATAGAGCAATAGAGCTACTTGTTTTGATCTTTGCATGGGAAAAAAAAAAAGACACCCGGAGAAGAAAAAAAAAACTGTTACCTTAAGGGGCCCTTAAGACAACCATATGCTTTTGCATACATTTTCACAAGCCAGCAGCTGCTCACTGAACCTCTTTCATTTCAAGCTTTCCTGTTGACCATTCTCTTCTGCAAGGCTGCCGGGGCTGCCTGATGGAAATATTTATGGAAACTCTGGGGCACCCTGGATCATCCAAGTGTTTTCAAAATGTTTGCTTGGCAAAAAGATTCTGGCAGTTAAAATGTGCTCCTGCAAGGGTTTACTGAATGTTTGTGCCTCCTTTGAATACTTCATTTGCAAGTGTAGGCAGGCACATAAACTGAAATCTTCCCGTACGCCTCAGAATAAGGGAGTTTAAACCACCCTTACTTCATACATCCTCTGTCTCTGTTTTTGTCTCTGTCTTTGTCTCTCTCTTTATCTCTATCTTGGTCTCTCTTGTATGTCTTTGTGTCTGATTCCCTATCTCCCTGTCTCTGTCTTTGTCAATCTCTGTCTCTGTCTATCTATTTCTCTCTTTCTCCCACCCCTCTTTCTGGCATCTTATTTTTTAAAATCTTTTTTTTTTTTCATTAACTGGGAAAGTTCTACTTATCCCAGGACACTATTAAGTTCAGTTCAGAGGAATGCATGCTGGTTTTGGGGCAAGATTTGGAATTTGCTTTTTCTTCCTAACTATATCATTTACTCCCTTAGACAAATCACTTAATTTCTCCATGTCTCAGTTTTCATATACATAAATTGATAAGTGATAAATTTGAAGGTCCTTTCTTTTTCAAAATCTATGATCTTACAACTGTTCTGTGATTTTCACACTTCCTCATTGCTGTAGCTTTATTTAAAAAAAATATTGATTTCTTTTGTTCTTTATATCACCAGAATTATATCTTCCATTAACCCTTCCATTCCTATTTCCTGTGAAGGCATTCTGTAAAACAAAGAATATTTTAAAGAAAGAAATAGAAGAATAGGGAAAAAAAACATTTAAACTGACCACTGTACCAAATAAGACTGAAAATATATGCATTATTCCAGAGGTCTACTACCCCTTTTCAAAAAAGAAAAAAAAATTACTTACCATTCCTCTGGAAATCTACTTTTTTTTTTTTAACCCTTTAGTGTTTTATTAAAATTTGCATCATTTCAAAAATATAAAAGATATTTTAATACACATGTTAAATTTAATAATTTATTGTAAATTTGTAGGTTTTTTCCTGCATTGAAATTTTGATGACACAATATTGCATCATGCAATTATAGTATCCTATTGTAAACAAGTCTTACATGCACATATTCCTGCTGATGCATGCTGGACTTCTGACAATGCATCAAGTGCTTTCCTGCCAGCACTTGCTCTTTAAGACCTGTTGTCAGACTTGACCACCGATAGGTTATAACTTGCATTTTGTATATTTATTTGGAAAATAATGTAATCACTATGACTTTAACTCTGTTATACAAAAAATTAATCATGTAAGAATGGTATTTCAAAATTTTCTTATCTTTTTTTCTTTCCTTATGGTTCCACTGCCCTCTTATTTTTATTCAATGCCCCCCATTGCACCTAAGGCTTCTAATGCCTCATCCCTTCCCCCTTGTCATTCCAGGGTCCCCAAGGGGGTAATATTGCCCACTTTGGGAATCTATGCATAGACCTTTCCCTTCTGCAAAGGACTAGAGAAGGAATATCTTCTCCTATCCCTTCATTTTGATTCCTTGATTTACCATTTGACTTACTGCATTGAAGATTGTGAAAGTTCAACTCAAATTCCACATTCTCCAGGAGACTTTTTTTCATTTATCCCAGCTTTACCTCTCAAATTAGTTTAAAAAATATACAAACACATATACATACACACACACACATATATATATACACATACATACATATACACATGTAAATATATACAGACACATAAACACATAAACACGTGTGTATACATATATATATTTATATTTATTTATATATCACTAATTATTTATATATTATCTCTCCAAATTAGCTCCTTTGCCTTTCTTAGTATCCCTAAAGTCTAGGGATATATGACGTGTTCAGGGAGGACTAGCATCTTTGGTATAAGGGTTTGCTGAGATCTTTTCAGGGCTGTTCATTCACCTTGGTATTTACCTTTGCCCAACTCTCACCTGTGTCTCCAAAAAGCTATAGCATGTGCAGTGGACATATCCTGGTAAATTATCTCAGTAGATGGGCTAAACCAGGTTGAGGGTAAACAACAAGTCTCAAAACCATCAGTGAGTTAGGGAGGTGTCTACTTCAAACACATGAAGACTTCCTCTGGTGGAGTGTATGGATGACCACAACTTGTTCCAACAGTCATGAAAGTGGCTGAAGCAGGCATTGTGCAATGCTTAGAGCTTGATTTGACATTGAAGGCAACAGGGCAATCTACTGTATCCCAGGCCATCACTAGTCATCTTGATTTTTCTTGCCACTGGTTTTTGATAACCCTGGAATAGAGAGTAAGGATGACAAGCTTGTGCAACTCTGCCTTACTTAAATCCAATTCATGCACAGTCAAGACATCACCAGGATATCATTGTCTTAAAAAAACTGAAGGGCAAATAACAAAATCTAGCAAAGGGCCTGACACAAAATCCCTTAACAATTGACTTATTAAAGTCTGAAATCCTACAGCTGTCAGTGTTAATGTGAAGATTTAATCAATCACCTAACATTTATTATAAGTCTACTGACTGTAATAGAACTTGTATACACTATGTTAAATCCTAGAAATACAAAAAAAGCAAAACAATCTCTGCTCTCAAGAAGCTCATTGTCTAATAAGGAAGATAATATGCAATAAACTATATATGAGATATTTACAAGTCAAACTGGGAGTAATCTCATAGGGAAAGCACAAAAAATGTCTATTCAGTGAAGGAGATTTGAAACTTTAGTCATTTGGGGATCTCTAGGGAGAAATGGAATTTTAGCCCGGGGAAAAGGACCAGTATTATATAATTGCTTTTACAAAGAGTTTGAATGTCTTTCATATTAAAAAGGGAAAGTAGAGACCCAAACCCATTGTTTGGAAGATAGACAAGAACAGATATAAGTTCCATGTGAGACAACATTTTTCAATGATTAGAATTGTTGCACAGTGGAATGACCAGCTTCATAATATAGAGTTCCTGATCACTGAAGATCTTCAGTGGAAGCTGGATGACCACTTGTTTAGGATGTTTCAGAAAGAATTCCTTTTAGAATAAGACTTAGATTTTATGTTTTCTAAAGTCCCTTCCAACTATGAAATTCTAAGATCTCTTGCTTATAATAGTGAATTCAATTACAGGAAAGAGACTTGGATTGTTCATAGGACCTTAAGATCTCAGCATCCATAAGATCATAATCGAAGAGCTGGAAACGTCCTCAGAAACCATGTAGTGCAGTTCACCTTTATATATATGAGAAAACCAAGGCCCAAAGAAATTCAGTGGTTTGCTGAATGTAATGCAGGTTGTAAGCAGAAGACATGGGAATTGAGCCCAAGTTTTCATATGCTAGAGTCTGCTCTCTCCACTATACAAAACTGCCTCTACAATCACTTAATACTAGCTATATCAGAAAATGAAAGTAATCTTAAAACTGAGAGAGTAACTGAAAAGAATCACAGCATTTAAAGCAGGAAAGAACCTCAGAGAACATCTATTCTGTCTAGTATCTGGACAGGAGTCCCTACTATGATATACCCAACAAGTGATGGTCCAGCTTTCTCTTGAGGACCTTGAATATGGGGGAATCCACAACTTCCCAAAGTCATCCATAGTATTTTCATATATTTCTAAGTAAAATTTTCCTTTCATCAAACTTCATTATGTCTCTGTTCATTTTCCAGATGGTTCTGCCATCTGGGGATGACCAATTCTAATTCCCCTTCCACATGACAGCCCTTCCAAGAAAATTCTAATTTCCCACTCTAAGGTTTCTCTTCTTAGACAAAATATCTCTGGATCCTTCAATAAATCCCTTGCTCCATCTTTTTTTTCAGTCCTTTCACCATCCTAATTATTCTCTTTAAGGCATGTATCAGGTTATTTATATGCTTCTTAGAATGTGGTGCCTCAATCTAAATACATTAGTCCAGATGAAGCCTGACTAAGGCAGAGTCTAGACACTTCATCATCTCTCTCCTTCTAGACACTTTGCATTTTTCCCAGCAGCCTAAAATAGCATTTGCTTTTCTCCCCTTGTCAAGTTACTATTGTCAATAGCTTGTATAGAATAAGTGCTTAATATATTAATACTGAATTGAATTAAATTTAAGTGAGTCATATTGGGCTTGCAATTAATCAGCCTGGCCTTGGTCTTTACATAGGCAATATTAATTATTTGCTCATCCTGCATTTTTTTAGCTGACTGTTTTTAAACCAAGTTGATAATTCTAATTTTGTTCCTATTACATTTCAACACCACCCTATAACAGGCCAATATTACTCTTTATCTGGTTATTACTACAGCCTTTAAACTGTATTCTAAGCTTTCAAATTCTGCTTTCTACAGTTGATTGTCTACCAATCCCCCACAATAATCTTCATAAAATGCAATTAAAACTATGCCACTTCCCAGCTCAAGAATCTTCAGGGTCTCCCAGTCTCCCAATAATATCTAGGGGGAAAAATACAAATTCCTCTGGTTGACATTTAAAACCCTTTGGAATAGGACTACTTCTATCTTGCCAGGCTTATTTTGCATCTTTCCCATTTATGCTCTATACTGTCCAGCCTAAAATGACTTATAATAGCCTACAGTTCCCTGAAATCAGTAATTTGCCTCTTACTTTCATGCATTGAACAGGCTGCTCCTCTCCCTACCTGGAATATTCTGTAATCTCACCACCACATTTTAGGATACTGTGCCTGCCTGATTGTTTCTAAGTTTTAATTCACATGTCTCCTCCCAGAGAAATTTTCTATGTACCCCTATTTGCAAGCGCTCCCTCCTTCAAATTTTAATGTATCTGTTCACATACTATAACATCTGTGAAAGAATGTGAGATCCTAAAAAATGGATATTCTTTTTCCTTTTTTCTTTGTATCCCCATTATGTAACACAATTAATATATTAATACTGAATTGAATTAAATTGAAGTGAGTTATATTGGGCTTGCAATTAATCAACCTGGCTTTGGTCTTTACATAGGCACTATTAATTATTCGCTCATCCTACACTTTTCAGTTTATTGTTTTTATTTTAATTTTTTTTGCCTTTTGGAGGACAATTGGGGTTAAGTAACTTGCCCAAGGTTACAAGGCTAGATTTGTGTGTGTGTGGTGGGGGAGTGGGTGTTAAGTGTCTGAGGCCTAAACCGAACTGGGGTCCTCCTGACCCTGGGGCCTGCGCTTTACTCACTGAGCCACCTAGCCGCCCCTGAGTTTATTGTTTTTAACCCAAGTTAATAATTCTAATTTTGTTCCTAGTACATTTCATCACCACTCTATACCAGGCCCATATTACTCTTCATCTGGTTATTGCAACAGCCTTTAAACTGCTTGTGCTATGTGGCTAATCAATGCCATTGAAATGGAATGGTTTTTGGATTACCTTTTATTTTTGAATTAACTAAATTTTTTTTCATTCCCTCCCACACCCATTGGAGAAAAAAAAATAAAGAAAAAGGAAATATTTGTAATAAATATGCTAAGGTAAGCAAATTCCCTGATGGGTTTAATTGTATATGTGTGTGTGTATATACACATCCAATAAATACATACTTAAGTACACAAAAAGATGTCAGTCTAATTAATAACTACTCTTTAGGTTTGGTCACTTAGCCAATTCCCAATTCAACAAACTAAATTTTTTATTGATCCACCATCATCCACCATCTTATCCACAAACATGACATGACACTTTGTCAAACACTTACAAAAATCTTAGGGATCACTCCATAATAGAATGCATGATAGCAAAAAGAAATATCTAAAACACTGGTTTTCAAAGTATGGTTTTGGGATGCCTGAGAATTTCTGAGACCCTTTTAGGGGTCTATGAGATCAAAATTATTTTCACAATAAAAATATTTAATGTAATATATAACATAAAAATTAATTTCTAATATGGTAAATATCCATAGGTATAACTCACATAAACAAAAGTACTTTAGGGTCCTCAATAATTTTAAGAGTGTAAAAGTATTCTAATATCAAGAAGATTTAGAAATATTGATCTACCTATATTCTCCAGAAGCTGACAATTGAATTGAATTCCTTAAAATAATCAGTCTAGTTATAATTTCAAAACTGGAAATAAGCTTATTTTTTTCTTTTTTGCTTTTTGGAGGGCAGTTGGGGTTAAGTGACTTGTCCAAGGTCACATGGCTAAGTTTTGTGTGTGTGTGTGTGTGTGTGTGTGTGTGTGTGTGTGTGTATGTTAAGTGTCTGAGGCGGGATTTTAATTCAGGTCCTCCTGACTCCAGAGCTGGTGCCCTATTCACTGCACCACCTAGCCACCCCAATAAGCTTAATTTTTATCACCTATTTCTGATAAAAGCTATACTGCTTTCATTTATAAAACTTCACAAGCCCACTCTTAATACATTGTTACAGAATTTTACCAGGATTATAACACAGGCTGACTAGTCTAGATTGCAAGTCCACTCTTCTCATTTTTGAAAACTGGTATGACATTCACCTTTTCCTCTCCTGTGGGTTCCCTCCTCTTCTCCAAGGCTTTCGGAATTTGCATACCTATTGAGTACATCTACCAGTTGAATTAATTCTAGTACTAGGATATAGTGCAATTATATCTATGACTAGAAAAATTTAGTGCTAGATAGCAACTAAATAATAACTATCCCTTAATTTATTTTTGGGTTTTCAATCCTGGCTATTGATCCTTTTTGAAAAAACTAATTCATGAACAGACAAAAATGTATTTATTAAGCATCAACTATGGACAAAGCCCTCTGCTTAATTCTGAGGATACAATGGGAAAAACAAGACAGTCTCTATTCTGAAGGATCCCAAGAGCTAACTGGGAGACAACAAATATAGGCACTTTCAGCTTCAAGTGAAATGGAAAGGTACCATGCGCTTGAGTGCAGTGTCATTGCAAATATTAATTCATCTTCTTTAGTATTATTTCCATTAGCAAAACTATATGAGTTTCTGATAGTGAATCTTTTGACAGTGCCAAGACCTTTGGGAATAAAAACTTTCTTTTCTAATTCTTTAGTAAATAATGATGGAAAAGAGTTGTTCTTACCTGAGAAAAATGAAATGTACTTCTCCAGAGAAATTGTCTGTTTCCCTACATGGTTCTTAAACCAGTATGTGGTGATTGCTGATAAAGCTGTCTATTTTTACTAATAATAAACTTTAATCATCTTTTGCAATTAAAAAAAGTATTTTCCTAATTGTGCTAATTTGTCTAACCATAACCCCTGCTTCCTGGGCCATCGCCAGTTTTCTTGATTTGTCTTGTCACTGCACTTTGATGCTTCTGGAAGAAAAAGTGAGGATGACACTTTGTACAACTCTACCTCACTTAAATCCAATTCATGCACAAGTAAAGTCATCACCTTTGTGATGTCTTTGATCTTTTTTGGAAAAAATGATGAACAAACAGCAACAGCACTAACAATCTTCTTTGGTACATTACTCAGATTTAAATGAGTATTTGGAATTGTAGATGACTTTCAAATGAATAGGTCAGTTTGAACCCAAAACTTCTAGCATAACTGTTTGTGCTTTTCCTTTGCATTTTTAGAATGCATAGAAACTTTTGAAGTCTCTTTGTTAACTTAAAAGAGATTCGTCATTTATTTTGCTCTTGCAACCATGGCTAAAATGTCATGATAATTTACATAGACCTGAAAAACTCCAGGGCAGATTGCCTCTATACATGTGGCCTGTTAATGGTGGATTTTGGGGTGCTGGGAACCCTAAAACGCAAGGGTACAGGGGTCTGCCTCAAAAGAATTTGACCGTTCAAGCTTTTTTTTTTTTTCGGTCAAAGTAGCAAGGCTCATTTGTGACTACAATAGAAGCAGACATGAATCTTAGCAATTTAATGGGTTAAGATTGGTACTTTTATACAAGAAAAGACATTTGGAAAATCTGGATAGGTTTAAGGAGTGGTAAATATCCTGGGGTGTTCCAGGGGAAAAAGAGAAAGGGTCTACATGGTAGTTAAGAGTGGTAAATGGCCTGGGATGGGCCAGGTGCAGACAATGAAAGGAGTTAAGTGGTCTGGGCTGAGTGTGTGAGCCACAGTAAAAAGTCTGTTAAAAGGATTATTGAGCATGTAATTAGGCTGGGATGCCTCAGGTGAATCTCCAGTATGGGAAAGTTCCGGGGCTGGGTTGCTTTCAGAGATGTGGTCTTTCCTTTGCAGTGGTCCGGGTCTCATAACCGCATCAGTTAAAACTTCTAACTTATTATTTGGAATTGTCTCCACCAATGTTTTACAATATTTAAGTCTTTTTGTAAATACTGATAAAATAATGACTATAACATATGTAGCTTGAACTAAAGGGAAAATCCTACTCATTTTTTTTTAACTAATCTCACTTTTTCATCCTTATTTGTATAATAATTACAATTTGGTTAGGACTTAAAACTTCTTTTGCCCTGGGAATTTCCTTTACCAATTCATATTGCATAGCTATGGAAACAGTCTTATCCCTGCCTCCTGTTTTCTCTGACTTACTTAAAGTCTCAGCTAAAGTTCCAGTTTCTGCAACCTTTCCTGGCTTTCATTAATCTTAATGGTTTAATTTATCCTGTATCTGTTTTTCTAGCCTGATTGTTATGTGAAAAATGATTATTAAGAACGAATACCTTGGAGATTCAGAACTTCCCTCCGTCCCCTTCTTCCAGAGTCCTGACTTTATGTTCATTTTTTTTTTCCATCAGAAGGACATTACTGATAATGAGAAAACATTTTCTCTCCTTTTCTTATTTAGACCACTCAAGTTTGCATTTAATTTAATTTAATTTAATCTAAGGTAGGGAAGCCCATTTTGTTCTGCTCAGACTTGAGGGGAGCTAGATTCTTTTCTTGAGAAAGTCCAAATAAGGGCTAGGGAGGGGAGCTAATAAAAGAGGCATTTCCTCTGTGTAGAGGAAGACATGGGATGATGATGCCCACACCAAGGAAGCACAGCTTGAGAGGGAGAGTATGCAATAATGATGCATGCAATGTGGAGATTAGAAGCATTCATATTTTTATTGCATGCATGCTAAGAAGACTCAAACAAGCATCTAAGAGTTAGAGTTTATGTTTATTATTTAGATGAAGCACTTACATCATACTTTGTCATGGTAAACTTCACTTAGTTTGTTACATGAGGCACCTAACTTGCAACTTTGCAGGAGGCTACTCAAGGGGAACATTCATTGTTTTCTTTTTTTTTTTCATTTTTTGAATGCTTTATTAACTTCTGATTTATGCCATTCATTTCTCCCAAATTTTGAGTTGCAAATTTTCTCCCCATTTTGTCCCTAACCAACACCCCAAAATAGCAGTCTCACAGGATATCCCCTCCTCCAATCTGCTATCTCCCATATCTTCTCCCATACACCCTTTGATTTTTCCAGTAGAGCATGGTGGATCTCTATGCCCCAGTGCCTATATATCTTATTT
>NW_027187314.1:7016294-7061565 GCF_028583685.1 Petaurus breviceps papuanus
ATATATTTAAACAATTGTTTTGAAAACATTGAATTCCAGATTCATTCCCTTCCTCCCTTGTCACCCACCCTTACTGGGAAGATAAACAGTTCAGTATAGGTTGTAGGTGTGTAGCTAATGCAAAACATTAAAATAGTAGATATATTGTAAAAGACTGACTAAATTTATGTCCCTCCTATCCCACTTCCCACTTGTTCTATTTTCTACTTTGATCCTGTCCCTTTTCAAAAGTGGGTGCTTCCAACTTCCCTCCCTGCCCAGGTTACCCTCCCTTCCCTCATCCCCCCTCTCATCCCCTTCCCCCTGCTCTCATGTAGGGTGAGATACCCTATTTAGTGTGTATTTCATTCCCTCCCATAGCCAAATTCAATGAAAATAAGATTAACTCATTCCCTTTTGCCTTCCTATTCTTCCCCTCCATTGTAACCATTTTCCCTTGCCTCTTCTATATGAAATAGTGTACCTCATTCTGTCTCCCCCATCTCCTCTCATTATATTCTTCTATCACTTCTTAATTTCACCTTCTTAAGTATCATCCCTTCCTATTAAATTGCTCCTGTACCCTCTATCTATGTATACCTGTAAACATATATGCACATATTCACATATGTATGCATACACCTGTATACCCTCCAATATAAACATATATATTTATTTTCCCTTCAACTATTTTCTGACTGAGAAAAGTTTCCTCAGTTACAATTATCATTTTTCCATGTAGGAGTGTGAACAGTTCAACTTTGATAAGTTCCTTATGATATCTTTTCCCTGTTTATCTTCTGATGCTTCTCTTGCTTCTTGTATCTGAATGTCAAATTTTCTATTCAACTCTCGTTTTCTCATCAAGAAATCTTGAAGTCCTCTATTCCACTGAAAGACCATATTTTCACCTGAAACAAGATACTCAGTTTTGTTGGGTAGGTGATTCTTGGTTTTAATCCCAGATCCTTTGACTCTTGGAATATCATATTCCAAGCCCTTCGATACCTCAGGGTAGAAGCTGCCAGATTCTGAGTTACCCTGATTGTGTTTCCACAATATTCAAATTGTTTCTTCCCGGCTATGTGGAATATTCTCTCTTTGATCTGGGAATTTCATAACCTGCTTATAATATTCCTAGCAGTTTTATTTTGGGGATCTTTTTCAGGAGGTAATCAGTGGATTCTTTCAACCTCTATTTCTTCCTCTGATTCTAAAACATCAGGGCAGTTTTCCTTGAGAATCTTTGTTTTTTTTTTATTGCTTTTTGGAGGGCAATTGGGTTTAAGTAACTTGCCCAAGGTTACACGGCTAGTTTTTTTTGTGTGGGTGTTAAATGTCTGAGGCTGGAACCAAACTAGTGTCCTCCTGACTCCAGGACCAGCACTTTACTCACTGTGTCACCTAGCTGCCCTGAGAATTTCCTGGAGGATGATTTCTATGTTCTTTCTTTGATCATAGCTTTCAGGTAGTCCAATAATATTTAAATTATCTCTCCTGGATCTATTTTACAATTCAGTGGTTTTTCCAATGAGATATTTCACATTTCCTTCTATTCTTTCATTTGTTTGGATCTGTTTAACAGCATCTTGATTTCCATAAAGTCACTAGCTTCCCTTTGCTCCATTCTAAATCTGCACAAATGATTCTCCTCAGTGGCCTTTTGAGATTCTTTTTCCATATAGTAAATTTGGCTTTTTAAGGCATTCTTCTCCTCATTGCCTTTTTGACCCTCTTTTGCCATTTGAGTTACTCTATTTTTTAAGGTGTTATTTTCCTTAGTTAGGCTGTTGACTCTCATTTCATAATTTTTGTGCATCATTCTCATTTCTCTTTCCAATTTTTCCTCTATTTCTCTTATCTGCTTCTTAAGGTCCTCTATGGCCTGTAACAAGCTTGCATTTTCCTTTGAAGCTTTTGGTGCAGGAGTCCTGACTTCACTGCCTTCCTCCTGTTCCATGGTTTGAGGCTTTTTGTCCCCAAAATAGGATTCTGTAATGTGAATGTAAATTTTGAAGATCTTTCCTGCCCCTAGGCTAAAGTGCACCTGGAGCCTGGGGTGGGAGGTTTGTTTTTCAGTAGATACTTCTTGATTGGCCAGTGAGTCAACAAGGTTGTTACATTCTCTGAGCCAGGAGAAGTCTATATAAGCCCTTATGTGTAGCTTTGTTTTGGGGCTCACTTTGAAAAGTGTTTTGTGATTTGATATGAATTTGGGGAAGCCGTTGTCTGGAGGCCCCCCGGCTTTGAAAAACCCAGATGTTGAAACCCAGTTGTTGATTGGGTATGGATGCAATGGCTGGACAGTTTGGAAAGTTGTCTACTTGATCTGTTTCTGTCTTGATAATTCTGCTTGTATACTTTGAAGTTCGGGGTGCTGACCTTTTTCCCCTGAACAAGGTAAACGATATATATCTGACTGATTCAAGTCAGCTTGTTAACCCATTTTGAGTTGCTTTCCTTTATCAAAGCAGATCCAAGAACCTGTGGTGGCAGCAAACCCTGAGGACACTTGGGGTGCTTGCTGCTACAAAATGGCATCACGGACAGGATCTGCAGAGTAAAAGGAAAGTATGGAGACTGGGATAATTGTTTATTTCCCAGTTGTGGTAGCTGTGATTCTGTGGAGCGGTGGAGCAGGAGAGAATGGCCTGCATGCTGACTTCGCTGAGCTGAGAGCAGGAATGGTGAGCTGCCTGCATCAGGACCTGGGCGGAAGCCAGGAGTGGCTGCCGCCTGTGGGAGGAGAAAGAACCAAAGAGTTTGGAATTCAGCCACAGGAAGAGATAAGAACTGAGCAGCAAAGTAGGTACACTGATTGTGTTTCCTTGCTGCATTCCACAGTTTGGGACCAAGGGGGAGGATGGACTTGTGACTATATGGGGGGTGGGATGAAGTGCCATGGACCCCCAAGGACCCCACCTTGTTGGTTTTGTTGCCCAGCCCCCTCTCTGTACTTGGAAGCAGGGGCTGGAGCTGTGTGAGGGGCAAAACACCCCCCTCCCTCCTCCCAAGAGAACTTTATTTGGACTCTTGTTTTGAATTGAGGTGGAAATGCTATGTACTTTGTGTTTGTTTAAGGCCAAGCAGCCACTTTGGTAACTTTAGTTCTGTATCTTGAAAATGTGACCTATGATTGTTAAAGCTAATTCAAAAGTAAATTGTTTATGCTATGGGCATGAAAGATCTTGGGGCTGAATGTAATGGGAATGTAAATTTTGAAGATCTTCCCTGCCCCTAGGCTAAAGTGCACTGGAGCCTGGGGTGGGAGGTTTGTTTTTCAGTAGATACTTCTTGATTGGCCAGTGAATCAACAAGGTTGTTACATTCTCTGAGCCAGGAGAAGTCTATATAAGCCCTGATGTGTAGCTTTGTTTTGGGGCTCCCTTTGAGAAGTGTTTTGTGATTTGATATGGATTTGGGGAAGCCGTTGTCTGGAGGCTTCCTGGCTTTGAAAAACCCAGATGTTGAAACCCAGATGTTGATTGGGTATGGATGTAATGGCTGAACAATTTGGAAAGCTGTCTACTTGATCTGTTTCTGTCTTGATAATTCTGCTTGTATACTTTGAAGTTCGGGGTGCTGACCTTTTTCCCCTGAACAAGGTAAACGATATATATCTGACTAATTCAAGTCAGCTTGTTAACCCATTTTGAGTTGCTTTCCTTTATCAAAGCAGATCCAAGAACCTGTGGTGGCAGCAAACCCTGAGGACGCTTGGGGTGCTTGCTGCTACAGATTCTGATGTTGGATTCTTCTGTTTCCTTTGCTTCCTTTGCCTGGTCATTTTGCCACTCAATTACTTGACTCTTGGGCTTTTTTCCACAATAGGACTCTGCTACCAGACAGGGAAGCTTTGTTCCAAATGCTGTGGTTTTCACGGCTACCAGAGGTATTAGTTGGGTTCCCTTTCTGAAGCCTCCACATGCTCTGGGAAGCTGGTCACATACCCCAGGACCTCCACCCTAGACTGCAATCCAGATCCAAGCAGGTTAAACAAGAGTGATTACCTGTCAGTCTGGTTTCTTGGTCCCCCTACACTCTGCAGGCCAGGATTTGAAGCTGCCACTTGGTGGGGCCTGTGCCATGGCACCTCAGGAGCTTCTCATTTTGGGGGAAGAGGCCGACACACCCACAACTACTGTATCCCAAAATCCACACTGCACTTACCTCTCACTCTGTCATTAGCATCTATGTGTTGATAATTCTGGACTGCCACAGCTGCTAGTGATCTGTAGTCCCTCCAGCAGGTGGTTGGTCAGGCCGGCCCTGGTGCTAAAACCTCAGTGTGGAGCTGGGCTTGGCTCCCAGAGTGCTGCACTGGCTGATTCCTGCCAGCTTGCCAAGCTGTGCTCAGAGGGAAGTTAGCTTCCCTATGTCATTTTGTAGGTTCTGTAGCTTCAAAGTTTGTTCAGAGTCCCCTTTTACATGAATTAGAGGTAGTAAGAGCCAGAGGCCATGTAGAGGTCCTGTTTCTACTCTGCCATCTTGACTCCACCCCCCCCCCCCATTCCTTGCTTTCTTATCTCATGTGTCACTACTTTATCTATATCTCTCAAGTTGCCAGGGTTTCAGGGACAGCCAGAATGTTCCAAGCCTGCCTTGCACAGGGGATGAGTAATGGGGGGTGGTGAGTCAACATCCTGAGACAGTGGGCCCAGGTGGGTGGAAACAGGCTCAAGGGGGTCCTTGGCCTACATTAACACCCATGGCAGACCCCTCAGAGCTTACCCTTGACATCGCCCCCTACAGGATGACTTCAGCTCCGGTTGAAAGGATATATAAACTATGCCCCCTAACCCCAATAGGAGCTTAGTTCCAGACTGGCTCTCATGCATGGATACATCCATACTGTCCTCTTTGAGAGGAATAAATAGTGATACAACCTAACCCTGCTTGTCTTTCTTAGATTGAACTCTGAAATTTGACACTTTGCATATTATTTCTTCCACTAGAATATGAATTCCTAGAAAACAGGGACTGTTTTTGTTTATTTGTTCTTAACCTGGTACCAGGAACATAGTAGATGCTTAATGAATTTTGTTGGCACTACTTGATTTAGAGAATTACCTGAAGCACCAAGATATTAAGTGACTTGCATAGAGTCACATATTCAAAATACGTGTCAGAAACAAAACTTAGAC
This sequence comes from Petaurus breviceps papuanus, assembly GCF_028583685.1. Classification (NCBI taxonomy): domain Eukaryota; kingdom Metazoa; phylum Chordata; class Mammalia; order Diprotodontia; family Petauridae; genus Petaurus; species Petaurus breviceps. Next base: position 7,021,418 of record NW_027187314.1, read on the forward strand.
TCAATTTTCCTGGTTTTGATGTCAATTCTCTTAACATGATAACATCTTCCCTTTCATATTATTACAAATATAATGTTATGGAATACTGAACTCAAGTTAGAAAGACTTAGGTTGAAGTCCAAGCTCTGTCATGATCCACCTCTGTGACTTGAGGAAAGTCTTTTAACTTACAAAGTATATTATATCATACATAATTTGCTGGGTTTGATAATTCAGGAAAGTTCTCCAACACTGAACTGATTTCATGAAGGAATGCTTCATCAAACTAATGTAAATGGAGTGATTTTAGTTCACTTGCCTGTTTCAGCATCACATAGGGAATATGTAGGCTATAAACTCATTTTGCCATCCCCCCTCTCCCACATCTCTTTCATTTAGCTGCTACTGATGATTCAACCAGGCCTAGCTCTGAATTTTGCTATAAAAAGCATTGTACTGTGGAAGAAAAACTAATCTTTGGATCAGAAGTTTTCAATTTGAGCCCCAGTTCTGATGCTTAGGAACTACATAACTCTGGGCTTGCCATTTCCTTCCTCATGTATTCCCTTCTTCCCTCTAGCTTCCTACAAAGTTCATTTCACCTCCTATAAGAATTCTACCCTGATCCCTCCACTTGCTATCCATTCTTACAAAAATAAATTACTTCAAATATACTTTTCATATCTTTGTACTGTCTGTGTGCATTTTGCCTCCTCTATTAGAAGGTAAATTTACTGAGGGTAGAAACTTTCCTTGTTTTTGTCTTTGTGCCAGACACAGAATAGGCACTTAAGAAATGATTGTAAAATTAATGAATTTTTTCATTATACATTTGTGCCTCAGTTTCCTCATCTATTAAATAGGATAATACTTAAATTATCTGCTTCATATGGGAGAACTTACATGAAAAGCTCTTCTACACACCTAAAATACCATAGAAATAAGTAATAATCTTCCTGAAAATGATTTTGATTAAATTGAAATGTAGGAATTATAAAGTAGAGCAGTCTATCTTGAGTCCAAATTTAATTCAGAGACTGAGTCCAAAGGAGAGATCCATAAAGACTCCCACATACAATCACTCTATAGGAAATCAATCCATGGAACGAAATCCTATTTTTTTAAATTTAATTTTCACCTATGTCTCTGAGTTATACAATATCACAATCAGCTCTCAGGTATCAGTATTACCTTGGTGCTTGACTGACATATTATGTTGATCAGATTTTAAATTCAAAAGAAAACTGATGAAGGTTCAGCCATATTATGATCCTAGCCCTGCCTTGGGATTTTGGTTTCTCTGATTTTCCCATATGTACTCTGTTGATCTATGAAATCATTGGACAGTGTGAAATATTTCTAATAACTGGGCATTGAATCTGGTTTCATTTGTCAAGTGAGAAAATAAAATCAAGGTAGTTTAAAGCATTTTAAGTCCATTGTCTTAATGCATTGTTAGAACAGTTTGCCATTCCAGGGTCCAGTACAAGGAAATGTGCTCATAAATAAAGAAAGGAAGCTTTATTGAGGGGATAGACTTATAATATGAAGGACAGTTAGGCAAGATGATAGAAATATGTTAGGCCCCACTAGCTCAAGCCAAGGTGGAAATGTAACTGTGACCAGGGAGTCTGGTAGCTTTTTAAAGCTTATCTGGGTCTAACAGGGCCAACTATTAAGGAAATAGAGCAAGGAATCTTGATCTTGAGACTGAGTGATTCATGAAAATGGAGGGAGGGAGAAGGAGAGAGGAGGAAACACTTTCTGGAAATGGTGACTAGTTTGTATTCAAACTTTGAATTGGAGAGAAAAGGGCTTTTAGGCCCTTACTGTTGGTTTTGTGGAAAATGGGTGACTAAGGGTTTTTTAACTTCATGGGGCCTTTTTCATTTAGCATGTTGGAGCCATCACACTCATACACTCTGCTAGCATTGATTGTATAATGTGGATTCCCCTATCAAGAGAGCAATATTTTCCATTTCCCTCTGACTCATTTCTCACTCAAGAGGTTTTAATCCCAGGTATGACAGAATGCATGAAAACCACCTTGTAATGTAATGCCAAGGAAAGGCAACTTCCCAAGGTTCAAAATACCAGCATAGGTGCTCTCCATTTTATTCAGTGACCAACCAAGAACAGAGAAGATCAAAACATGACATCATTCAAAATACAGCATTTACTAAGTGTGATTAAATAATCTCCAAGTACTACCCCACCCCAGGACCTTCCATTCATTCAATCAATTACAAAGTCCCTGTTCTAAATACTACTCCACCCCTAGGCTATACCTTAATTAAGTCCACCACAAAGCCCCTCTTCTCAAATGGAGATTAGTTTCCAAACATAAGTAAAATACATTCATTTGCTCAACCATAGAACACAAAAAGATCAAAAGTTCCCCACCCCTGGATCATAATTGAATCTACCCCAGAGTTACATCAAGTTTAAGCACAGCACTTAATACCCAAATGGAGGTCTTTTCTTCATTTTGACAAGAGGCAAGTTCTCAGCAATCTTAGTTCCTGGGGAGACAAGGCTTAGCAAGGCCACAGGATACATTGCCAGTCTCTTCATTAATTCATCCTCTGTCTGTAGAACAGTCCTAGAACCCCTGAAAACATTAGCAAAGCCCTCTCCCAGGATTTCTGTAAACATACAACAAGAAAATCCTTCTTCAGGGCTTCTGAACCAACAGAAAGGTTCCCAGATCCCTACAACAACAGCACTGTCCTTCACCAGTGGACAGTATTCATTCTGTCTGCAGGACAGTCTCCAGACCCCTGCAACAACAGCACTGTCCTTCACCAGTGGACAGTATTCACTCTCTGTCTGCAGGACAGTCTCAGGGATTCTTAACCAAAAGCCAGGTTCCAGGACTTCTTCAACAACAGGACTGTCTTTCACCAGTGGACAAATCTGGCAAAACAACATCAAAACAGACAGACAAAGTACCAGCAAAACAGCCATGTCTCCTCAGTCCTTGGCAGCTCAGGGGGCAGGTCTCAAAAGTCCAGGGCAATTCAAAGTGGCCCCCAGCAATTCTATCAGTCTCTCTCTCTCTGCCTCCAAGAGGTGCTGCTTCCAAAAAGTTCTGCCTCTCGTTTGTCTCTCCAAATCTACGTCACCAGCTCCTCCCAGTTCAGGACTCTCTTTTCACATCAACAAGTCCATCCCACAGGTGGGATTAACAAGCTCTGGGTTTTAACACAATCAGTTTGAAAACCAAGCCAATACAGGGGAATCTTTATATTCCATTACTATCACACACCTTGACTCTTATATTATCTTAATTGTCTTTTCACAGTATTAAATTAACATTATGACATATGAATCTAAAGAAGTCTAGAATTCACATTTACATTGTCTTTTCAAAACTCCCTATAATGACACTGTAAACTTGATAGTATACCTTTTAATATCATGCCCATTTTGCAGATGAGCAAATTGAAGATCAGAATGGACAAAAGGCCATCAAATCTAGGAGTTTGGACTTAACCTCAGGTCTTCTAACTCTTTGGCTAATGCTCAAACCTTTCCAATAAAAGCTCAAAGTTCATGGACAAAATTTCTAAAAAAAAAAAAATAAATATATATATATAGCTGTGGAGAAATTATACTAAAAATAGGCACCCTTTAACTATTCAATTCAGTTCAGTGGATAAAAAAATAATGTTCAATTTAATTCAATTTAACAAACATTTAACGCAAGTATATTATATACTAGGCAGTCTTCTCAGTTGGTGTTGTTAGACCTTCATTTTCAAGGAGGACCAGTAACGTCACAGGATGACATCTTGACTTCGTTGTGAATTAGATTTAAGTGAGGCATAATTGTATAAAGGTGTCAGCCTCTGTCTCTTTCAGAGACATCAAAGTCCAGTGGCAGGACAAAAGTCAGAATGACTGGAGACGACCTAGGATACAGTGGATGATGTTGACATCTTCATATGTCTGACCAAGCTTTAAGTATTCTACAGTACCTGCTTCAGCAACCTTCATTGCTGTTGGAACAAACTCTAATAATGGCTCTTTCTGCCAAAGGAAGTCTGCACATTCCTGGGCAAAATGTTCTCTTAATTTCTGGGTGGTTTTTAAGCTTTTGGGTTGCTCTTAACCTGGTTTAGCCCCTCTACTGAGAGGTGTTCCTGTGGCATTAGAGTTGGTAAATGGTGGACACCAAAGAATGGTGAGCAGCCCTGAAAAGGGCTCAGAAAACTTCACACCAAAGCTCCTACTCCTCCTTGAACCCCATATAAACCACACTGCTCTGGGTACTAAAAATACAAACACAAAACAACAACAGTCGATGATGTAAAGGGATTTTATTCTACTAGAAGGAAACGGCATATATACAAATTCATGAATAGGACATGTATACAAAGTAAAAAAGTTAGTAAATTGTGTGTATGCTTTGAACTCAAAATATACCTATAACCTCAGAAATTTAAAAGAAAGGGGAAAAGGTTCTACTATGTTTTAATGGCAAGCAAAATAGCACTTTGCTCCTTGTGGCAGCTCTTCAAGTGCCTTTGAGACTCACCTGTTATTATATCAAATCTTTGTTAGAAACAGAACCTGTGAAGCCCACAGTGGGAGGAACATGCCAAAGGCCAGAACAGGAAGGACACAAGAGGAAGGGAGGAACAGGAAGGAGTAGAGGAGATAAGGGCTGGGACTGAGAAGAACTGGGAGGAAGGATGCCTGTGTTGCTGCCATTCTGTCTGTCTGTTCTGTCTGTGTTGATGTTACTTTGTCATATCTGCCTGCTGACCACAGAGGACTTTACTGTTTTTTCAGAAGGCCTGGGACCTTACTGCTGGTTCATAAGCCCTGAAAGAGTACTTTCCTGCCTGTGAATCCAGGTAACAGTTGGGTGAATTCAGGCAAGAGATGGGAACATGGAAGAGGATCCATGGAGTTAGAGATTTCTGGCTAAGGAGGTTAAGACAATGTGACCTAGGGGTGGGAAACCTTTGTAATTTGTATTCCTTAAGGATGATTGCTCCTTAATGATAATTGAGTTAAGGACTTACTGAATGATATCTTTTGTTTAAAATTATGTGGTCACTTTAGAAATAAGTTGTGTGATATTGTTGTGAATGTCGTACTTTGGTTTCTGTGAATGTTTTGCTTTAGTTTATTGAAGAATAAATAGAGTTCACTATACTATATGATTAGAATCTTAAAGTTATTCATAGTAGCAGTCCTCTGGAGAGCTGCTTGTGTTTCACTTTACATATGTAAAAAGATTTATACCAGCTCTTTTTTGTAGTGGTAAAGAACTAGAAATTATCATTTGGGAAGTAACTGTACAAATTGATATATGAATGTAATGGACTATTGTCAGGCTTTAGGAAATGCAAAGAGGATAGTTTCAGAGAGACCTGGGAAGAATTATATGACAGATACAGGGTGAAATGAGAAGAACAAGAGCAGAATTTGTAAATTAACAACAACAAAAAAAAAACTTACAACTTAGAAAAACCCATAAAATTTGGATCAAATAAATAATCCACCATGATTCCAGGGGAGGACAGAAGATGAAAAGTAAAAAATCTTACCCACTTCCTAAGAGAGATGTATTAACAACCATACTAACACACAGGAGGACTGTTAGCACAGATCCTTTGATCTGCTTTTCTAAAGGAAAGACAGCTTTAAAGGGGTTAACAATCTTACTTTATTTAACAAACAGATAAGTAGTCAGAGGAAATGTCTACACAGAGTAATAGGTACCTAAACACCAGACCAGGGAGCATCAACATCTAGGTTCACGCACAGCTCCGAGAGGCTTCTTAACAGCAGCTACCCAGAATCTCATCTTACCAAGTCACAAGTATTCTTCCAGTGAGTGAGCCCCAGATCATAATACCAGCCTGTCAGTATATATAGTTTTCAACTAATAGGTTTAGAGCTAGAAGGCATCATAATCCATGTGAGTCAGTTCCTAATTGAATCAGTGCCAAAAAGTGTGAAAGCCTTACTGTAAGCAAGCCTCCCTTAAGTGAGTTTCCCCTTAGGCATGATCCTCCCCTAATGCAATAGAAATCTCCATGAATCACCTAATGGGCTCTATGTGACTAAGGAAGGGTCACAGCTGTGATCTGAACTTAGGATCAAAGCAGCAAGACAGCTATGATTGAAATACCTGTGTACCTTTAAACCTGGGAACACAACTCCTGTTCCAAGGGAAAAAAGGAACACGTGGTCACATTGGCCTATTGATGGACAGGGAAGATCTCATATTCCATTTTCCCTACAAGAGATGATAGAATAAATATGGTGAATGAGACTCACATTTCTGGGCAAAACCAATTATAGAAATTTGTTTTGATGTACTCTGCTTATTTGTTACAGAATTGGTTTCTTTTTTTGGCTTTGTATCAGTTTTTCCCAAGTTGAGGAGGAGCATGAGTGAGGATGTGTGAAGGAGAGAAAATAAAAGCTTGCTGATTGGAAAATAATGTGTGCTTACATACACACACACACACACACACACACATGCATACATACATACACACACAGTAAATGCAGTATTAACAGGAGGGGAGGAGGAGGAGTATTCAAGTTCAGGCATCAGAAAAGACTTCTTGTTACCTTCTCTCTTGTGCTATTGTTGACTTCCTTCCAAGGACAGCTCCAACAGGAGGCCTTTCTTGATACCACAGATTTGGGCACTCTAAATTTCTTGGAATTACTTTGTACAGGCTCTTTTTATATGCTTATTTTATATATGTTATATTCCTTCCCAGAACAGTACAAGGTCTTTAAGGCCAGGGACAATTTCATGTTTACTTTATGTACCGATTGCCTAGTGCTTTATCTTGCCCTTAAAATACGTTTAATAAATATTTCTTGAATCTTTATATAGGTATAGTAGCTAACATATATATATACATATATATAATACATATACATACATATATATGGATATGGATAGATGCATATACATCTATCTATAAATGATTGAAAGTTTGCAAAGAGTTATGCATGTTATCTCATTTGATTCTCAAGAACACTACGAAGGAGGTGTTATTAGAAAGCTTATTATTGTGCAGATGAGGGAACTGAGTCAGTGAGAGATTAAATGATTTGTCTAGGATCATGTCTGAGGTGGTATTTGAATAAAAGTCTTTCTAAGTCCAGACTTCTAAGGCCTGTGCTTCCTAGCTCCTTAGCTAAGTGAATATAGAGATAGTATCCTTTTATTTTCTTAAAACAAATCTGTTAACTTTGGAGATTTTCTATCTCCGAATGGAAGTTTAAATCTCACATCACTGAGGCTTATTCATTTCTCTGTATGTTACAGCTAATGAGTTATGTTTACACATTAGATAATGTTTTTTTCTACACCTTATGTCCAATGTGATATGCAACAGCGTATAAAATAAAAGTTTAAGGGAAAAGTGCTAAAGCAGCAAATGGTGATACTTTTTATTTTATCTGAGTAAGAGCTGTTTTCAGAAGGCCTAGATTTCTATGAAGCAGAAGAATGAATGTTGCTCAAATGGCACTAAATACATTAAAATCTTCTGTCCATATAGGAAACTTTGATAACAGCAAATTTTCTAAGCTTCTAAATTGAAGAATGCCCCAATTAGATGGCAGGCTTTTCTTCACAAAAGTAGCACTTACTAATTAAAATTGGCATAACATATTCATCTAACTTCCTAGTCAGAGCTCAAATTTTAAATACCTTTGAATGTATCACCGGCACAAACCAAAAGAGATTTGTTTCCCCTTACTAACTTACTAGGTTTTAGTGAGTTAATAGGATAGGATATTCCATGATATAGTGTTGTAATTTTATTATTTCTAATTAGATCAGTGGGGAAGAAGACAACAACCTCCATTTGAACATAGCTGAAGGAAAGAGGAATTCTTGGTCTTCTGATCCCAGAATGGCTCAGCATGCTGCATTCAAGTCACTTAAGTGAAAGAAGGCTTAACAAAGTTGTTAATTAATCTAGGGCTGGAACCCATCAAGAAGAATACCAGAAAATTGGAACAAAAAGAGGTGCAGCTTACCTCACAGTAGGAAGGAAGCGGCCTTTTAATTGGATTATATCACATAACCACAAAATTGATGGAGCCTGGCCACTATGCTAAATAGGTGAGAATAATTTTAAATTAACTAATTAGGTTTGTTGGGGAGGGGGTATAACCCACTATTCACTCAGTTCTAAGAAAAGCAATATTTATATGAAGGCATACGTAGAACCAAGAATAAAGACTAGCTATATTGCATTCTTTGAATTACCTCAAGCTATCCATCAGTTTCTGGAACCAAGTATTCAAGTCAGTCTCAAAAAAGGTTATATTGGAGGGTCAGAGAAGATTTGAGAGGGATTATTCTCATAGAAAGATATCTAATTTTAAATCTACAGTTGGTTTTAATTTAAATTGTCATTTTGTTTCCAGAAAGCAGATGTTTTGGGTCACATCAAATCTTAGATCAGTAATGTCACAATACTTGATTAAAAATTGTTAGATAAAATAAATGTTACTAATAATTTACATTTATATCTCATTTCCAAATTTATAATAGGATTTTTTCATGATAGTTGTGTAACACAAATTGTACAAATTGTGTAATCCCTGTTTTGTTGATGTTCTCATCAGTTAAGGCCAAGGAAAGTCATTTGACTTTTGCAAGGTCACAAAACAATGAAGTCCTGGTACCCAGGCCCACTGATTTAAAATCCTGGACTCATTTCACTACTATCATGCAATAAAGACTGTGACACTCATAGGCATCACCGACCTATGCCTGAATCATTGCTTTGTATATATTGAAAGTGTTTTCAATAGGAACACCAGGGATTTTTATGTTCTTTCTGTAGCCTCTTAAAGCAATTGATTGTATATTTGGTCATGTAATTGAAAGGCATTATAACTCTCTCTACTCATTTTGTTAAATTATTTTATAAATCATAAATTATTATTATTCTTTGATTGCCATTAGCAACTATGTGTTAAATGATAATTGAATGCTAAAATAGAATTCAGTATTGAAGAATATAACTTTTTTTTTTTTTACAATGTGTGCTTCTTTTGAGTGTTAAAACAATAGCAATAATATTTGCTTATTTCTTGTCTCTCTTATCTAGGAACTAACCATCCAAATTATAGTATACTGGTGAACCCAGCTTTCTCTTCCTTCTTCCTCTTTCAGTCAAACTTCAGAAAATAAAAATAGTAAAAACTACATGTTCAAATTCAAGTCAATTAATTACTCATATATTGTAATGACAATAAAAATCATTCTTATCACTTGCTAATAAATATATTGTATATTTATATACATATATGTATATATTTGCCATGGACCCCCTTTTTGGGGACTGGAGGGTATTACCTAATTTAAAAAATATTGAGGTTTATATCTTAATACATCTGCATTAGATATAGAAGTTAGAAATAAGGATCCCTACATAAGATTAAAAAAAAATAAAAAGGTGAGAACAAGATTAGAGTGCTGAAAATATGCTAAGACAGTATGATGTCTGGAACTTAGGGAAGTCAAGCCAAAAATGTTTGGTGGTTTTTAACATCATAAGTAAAAAAAAAAACTATAATATATTGATAAGATTTTTAAAAGATAAGTCTTAATGCATATATTTCATATGTACATATAGGCATCTATATCTATGTATACATATATATCTGTAGATGTCTAGATTTATGTTAGATCTATGTATATCTGGCTTTCATCTATTTATCTATCATCTATGGAGAGAGTTAGATCAAAACTCTAGATTTTGTATCACCCTCATTATGTCTACCTTTAGCCAGAAGGCCATCTCATATAATAAAAAATAAAGACAAAAACAGAAAAAGAAAATAACAGATCATACATTGAAAAAGTCTGAAAATGTATGTAATGTACAAGACTAGTAGACCTCAAACTTCTGCAAAGGATGGAGTTAGGGTGCCTTACATTTCTTTTTTGAACTATGTTTGTTCTTTATAATTTAGCTACATTCAATTTTTAAAATGTATGGTCCTTTCCATTTATAATATTATTATTAAAGTTTATATTGTTTTCTCCATTGTGACTCTGTTTACTTCACTCTGCACCAATTTATGTATTCCATGCTTTTCTGGAATACCACTCTTCCCACCCACACCTTCTCTTACCTTCCAATCAAATATTTACAGAGATCTGAGACTGAATGTTGAATGCTTAGTTTTAAAAGATGATGGACACCTTGAAGTAATTCAAATAATGCAAATAGCCATTCTCTTTTTTAGGTAATACATACACATATACAAATATATAAGTGTGTATGTGTGTGTGTGTGTGTGTGTGTGTGTGTGTGTGTGTGTATTTTCTGGGTGCTACATATGTATGTATATGTGAATATGTATACATACACATATACCTACAAATAAGATAAAAAATACCATAACATTTATGTACCACAGTTTGTTTATCCATTCCCCACTCAATGGCCATCTAATTTGTTTCTAATTCCTTCCTATTTTTTTAAAGTTCTTTTAAATATTTTGGTGCTCAAGGAGACATTCTTCTTATCAGTATTCTTCTTGAGGCAAAAGCCTAGTAATTGGATCTCTGGATCAAACAGTGTGAATTTGGTCACTTTATTTGCATAATTTCACATTGCTTTCCAATAATTCTGAACTGATTCACAGCTCCATCAACAATATACTAGTGTGTTGATTTTTCCACAGCCCCTCCAACATTAACCATTCCCATTTTTTGTCATATCTGCCAATTTGCTAGTTTTAAGGGCTATATTTGTGTATATGTGTTACTGTGTTTACTGAATACTAAACCACTGATCATAAGATTGACTTATAGTAAGACTACACATTTTTCTCCAATCTTCATGACCTTTAAACTTATTAAACTAAATTGCCCCACTGTAAAGCCAAGCACAAGCAGCTCTCCTGAGGAATGCTGCTGTGAATAACTTTGAAGTTCCGTTCACATTCATTCATTTATTTTTTTTTATTCTGCAATTAACTAAAGCAAAACATTCACAGAAACCAAAGTAAAACATTCACAAAAATATCACACAATTTATTTCTAATGTGACCACATAATCTTAAACAAAAGATAGCATTACGTAAGTTCTTAACTCAATCATCCTTAAGGAGCAATCATCCTTAAGGAATACAAAGTACAAAGCTACTACATGCCTAGGTAAAGTTGTCTTAATCTCCTCAGTCAGAAAGTTTTCTTTCATCTTGTCTGGGGACTAGCATCCAATTATCCTTAATGCAATCATCCTTAAGGGGTGCAAAGTAAAATGTACAAAGTTTTCTCACTCCTAGGTCACAGTAAATCATGATCTTGTCAGTCAGCATTAAGTACCCAAGGAAAGGTCCTTTCATCTTGACTGGAGGCTGACTCCCATAGTCCATGGTTTCACTTCCATGCTCCCAGTTCTTTTTGGATTCACCCAACTGTCACCTGGATTCACAGGTTCATAGCTCCCAGCTCCTGGTCCAGTTCCTGGTTCAGCTCCTAGTTCAGCTCCACACATCAAACTTAGCAGAGTTACAACAATATTCTCATATGTTGCTGGCACTATAATGTCAATTCACTTTCTGCCTGTGAAATCAACACAAGTCAACAGACAGGGTGCTTCTATCTGATAGAGTAACATAATTCAACAGATGGAATGCTTCTGTCTGACAAAGTAACACACAATTCAACACAGCAAGAACAGAGTGCCAGATACCATAAACATTCTCCCTCTCAGTTCTGCTCAGTCCCAGCAGTGATTGAGCTTTTATATGATCAGATCCTTCCTCTTCCACTGTTCCTCTTATGTCATTCCTGTTCTGGTCTTTTTTCTTCAACTGGGGGCTTTACAGGTTCTGGTTATAAAAAAGACGATATAATCCCAGGTGTAACTCAAAGGAACTTGCAGAACTGAAACAAGGAGCTAAGAATAGTTTTGCTTGCCCTTACATCCAGTGCTGACATTCCAAAGCAATTAAAGAAACAAACCTTGAGGTAGAGCCAAGATGGCCGTGTAGAAGCAGGAAAAATCCCTGCACTCCCTCCATAACCACCTCAAATACCTATAAAATATGACTCTAAACAAACTTTAGAGCTACAGAATCCACAAAGTGACCGAGAGAAACAAATCTCCCACTGAATGCAGCCCAGCAGGCTGACAGGAAAGGTCCATTGCAGTATGCTGAGAGCCAAGCCAAGTCTAGTGTGATCCCATGTGGCCCCAATCAGCAGCAGTTAGAGCTAACTTCAGGAGAGTGGCTCATCAGCAGCAGTAGTGGTTTCCATAATTATCAACCCATAAATGTCAAAGACAAAGTAAAAGATCAATGTGGAACTCTGTTGAAACTGCGGGGGATGGAGGAACACAGTGTAGCCCTTGCCCCCTGGGGTAAGAAGAGGCGGAGGTGCCCCAGCCCTGCAGTTACCACCCCATGGCTGCTTCAGAGCTCCTGGTCTACAGATTTTAGGGGGACCAAGCAGACAGTGAGAGGATAATCACTCTTGCTTTAACCTGCTTGGATCTAGGTCACTGTCTTAAGTGGAGGTCCTGGACCATATGACCAGGTGCCAGAGCTTGCGGAGGCTGCAGAAAGGGCACCCAATTAATACCTGTGGCAGCTGTGAAAACCCCAGCAGTTTGGGACAAAGCCCTCATCTCTGGAAGCAGAGTCCTACTGTGGCCAAAAAGTTCAAAAGTCAAGTAATTGAGTGGCAACATGAGCAGGTAAAGGAAGCAAAGCAAACACATAAATCAAGCCTTAGATTCCTCTTTTGGGAACAAAAAGGATCAAAGCATGGAATGGGAGGAAGACAATGAAGTCAGACCTCCTGCACCAAAAGCTTCCAAGATAAATATGAACTGATTACAGGCCATGGAAAAGCTCAAGAAGGATTTTGAAAACCAAATAAGAGAAGTGGAGGAAAAATTGGAGAGAGAAATAAGAATGATGCAAGAAAATCATGAAAAGACAGTAAACAACCTGACTGAAGAAAATAACACCATAAAAAATAGACTAATTCAAATGGCAAAAAAGACCCAAAAAGCCAATGAGGAGAAGAATGCCTTAGAAAATGGAATTTGCCAGATGGAAAAAGAATTTCAAAAGCTTACTGAAGAGAATAATTCCTTCAGAATTAAACTGGAGCAAATGGAAGCTAATGACTTTATGAGAAAACAAGATACTATTAAGCAGATCCAAACAAATGAAAAAATAGAAGGCAGTGTGATATATCTCATTGGAAAAACCACTGACCTGGAAAATAGATCCAGGAAAGGAAACTTAATAATTATTGGACTACCCGAAAGTCATGATGAAAAAAATCAGCCAAGAAATCATCCTTCTAGAAATTCTCAAGGTAAATTGCCCTGATATTTTGGAACCAGAGGGCAAAATAGAAATTGAAAGAATTCACCAATTACCTCTTGAAAAAGATCCCAAAAAGAAAACTCCTAGAAATATTATAATCAGGTTCCAAAGTTCCCAGATTAAGGAGAAAATATTACAAGCAGCCAGGAAGAAACAATTTGAATACTGTGGACATACAATCAAGGTAAAACAAGATCTAGCAGCTTCTACATTAAGGGATCAAAGGCCTTGGAATATGATATTCCAGAGGTCAAAGAAGCTAGGATTAAAACCAAGAATCACTTACCCAGCAAAACTGAGTATAATGTTTCAGAGGAAAATATTGTCATTCAATGAAATAGAGGACTTTCAAGCATTCTTGATTAAAAAAACAGAGTTGAATAGAAAATTTGACATTCAAATACAAGAAGCAAGAGAATTATGAGCAGGTAAACAAGGAAAAGAAATCATAAGGAACTTATCAGTGTTGAAATATTTACATTCTTACATGGAAAAATGATAACTGTAACTTATGAAACTTTTCTCAGTATGAGAATAATTGAAGGGAATAGAAACATGTGTGTATATGTATGTATACATATATGTCTATATAGGAGTGTGTATTGGTATATAAATACATATTTGAGTATGTGTATATATGTGTACATGTATACATATAGACAGAGGGCACAGGACCAGTTGAATAGGAAGGGATGATTCTTAAAATGTGAAATTAAGCGGGGAGAGAGGAATATAATGAGAGGAGATGGGGAGAGATAGACAGGGATAAATTATCACATATGGAAGAGGCAAGTGAAAACTGTTATAATGGAGGGGAAGAACAGGAAGGCAAAAGAGAATGGGTCAACCTTACTTTCATTGAACTTTGTTTAAGGAAGGAATAACACACACTAAATTGTGTTATGTTACCCTACAGGAAAGTAGTGGGGAAAGGGATAAGAGGGTAGATGATAGTAAGGAGGCAGATTGGGGGGAGAGTAGTTAGAAGCACACTCTTTTGAAAAGGGATAGGGTCAAAGTAGAAAATAGAACAAGTTGGGGGCAGGATAGGATGGAGGAAATATAGTCTTTTACAACATGACTACTGTGGAAAGTTTTTGTGTAGCTACACATGTAGAAGCTCCATTGAATTTCTTAGCTTCCCAGGAAGGGTGGGTGAGAAGGGAAGAAGGAAAGAATCTGGAATTCAAAATTTTAAAATAAAATTTTTTTTAATTATTATTATTATTTTACATGCAGCTTGAAAATAAGATATACAAGTACTGGGGTATGGAGATCCATCTTGCACTACTGGAAAGTTGGAGGGGGACAGGGAAGGATATAGGAGAGAGCAGATTGGGGGAGGGGGCATACAGTGGGATCACTGTTCTGGAGTGATGAGTAAGGGAAAGACAGGGGGAAAATCCTTAACTCAAATTCTTGTGGAAATGAATGTTGTAAATTAAAAATAAACATTACATTAAAAAATTTAAAAAAGAAATGATGTACTAGATGCTCTCAGAAAAACCTGGGAAGACTAACATGAGCTAATGTAAAGTGAAATTAGTAAAACCAGGAGAAAATTATACAAAGTAACAGCAATATGGTAAGATGATCAATGGTGAATGACAGCTATTCTCAGCAATACAATGATCCAAGACAATTTTGAATGTCTTATGAAAAATGCTATCCATCCCCAGAGAAGGAACTGATGGAGTCTGAATACAGATCAAAGCAAATGTGGGTTTAACATTCTTTAATTTTTCTTTTTTTTTTGGGGGGGGGTTCTGTTTTCTTTAACAACTATGGAAATATGTTTTATGAGACTATGTCTCATAGACAACTATGAGAAATATGTTTTATGAGGATACCCTATGTCAAATTGCTTTCTTTTTCAATGAGGTGGGTGAAGAGGGAGGATTTGGAACTCAAATTTAAAAAGGAATGTTGAGAATTGTTTTACATGTAATTGGGAAAACATAAAATACTACATAACAATTTTAATTTAAAAAAGTAACAAACCTCAATCAAAAAAGTACCCATGTCAAGTTTAATGCAAACTAAGTTTTAACTATGAGAAAAAAAAATTCCTATTACCTAACATTGATGATAAAACATTTACTGGAAACAGTATAAATATACGAACAATGCAAATCAAAGCAATTGTAATTTTATCCAAACATTCTCAGAGTATAATACATGCAGACGAATGCAATAAAGGTAACACAAGTGAAGGAGGGATATTGAAATGTTATTAAAATTTCTTTAACTGTTCTTTTTACCACCTCCTTTTGGGGAAAGATAAGATGGTCATCCCCAAAAGTTAAAATCTAAAACAAAAGTTAAATTGATAAAAAGATAATTAACTTAACAATTAATTATTGATGTACAATGAAGGTTCCCCCCAAAAAAATGAAAATTTGGAAAAGTTTATCCTGTCTCTTCCTTTTTAGTATACCTCTTGTCCCATTTATCACTGATCCTTTCTTTTACCCATATCAATCAGTCTCTGGCATCCATAGCCAGCTCTGTAACTTTGATACCTGATGCTTATGATCTGCCTACATTTCTTACCCAGAGCCAGAAAAAGAAATTTATGGTCTATGGGTATGGGAAAAATAAATCCATTGCATATATATTGTGGTCCCCTTGATGCTTTGAGCCTTCATTGAAACTTACCAAAAATAATTATCTTTCTGAGTGGACCATGTCATTTTCCAACAGTAAAAATAGATGTATTAATAAAAAGTAATATATCCCCAATTCTGGCTTATACATGTTTGATTCTTGAGAGTTAACTACATTCCTAAAATTGGCATAAACTCTGCATTTCCCTCATCAAAAATGTGCTTGTTCTGTGATTCTGTGTTTCTCAAAAATATAATACGGCATATAGAAGGATATACTTTATTCAAAGGAACATATGTCCTAAGTAGTTAATATCATGGGCTAAAATGTGTGTTTTATATGGAAGGATCATTGAAATCATTTGTTAATTATAAAGGAAAAGAAAAAGAGAATCAATATCACGTATGGTGGTATATAACCAGTCTCCTAGTCAGGGGGTAATTGATGAATTTTCCTGATACACATAGTTGTAATGAGAGATTTGAATTATCCATGCATCTGTTAAAAATTGCATTGTCTTCTTTGTATCTCTCCCTCCCCAAAAACTTATGATGTGGCAGGTGCTCATTAAAATGTGTTGAAAGAATGAATAAAAGTTTAAAACAGAGCTTTTGATTAACTTTCTTATTTCATTTTCCATAGGGTAAAGGAAGCAATAAAAAGAGTTACAAATCTAGGCTTAATTCTAACAAGTGAATAACACTAATAAAGTTAATACTATGATACCTTGCTAAAATATTGTGATGTTATGTAACTAAAACAATGTGACTCCATAGGAAACTCTCTAATTAAAAGAGCTCATTAAGAATATGAGTTTTAGGGGCGGCCAGGTGGCTCAGCGAGTAAGAGCACCAGCTCCAGTGTTGGGATGACCTGGAGATCGAATCCTGGGCTCAGACACTCAGCACCATACCCAGGAATAACTGGCTGTGTAACCTTGAGCAAGTTACTTAACCCCAATTGCTTAAAAAAAGAAAAAAGAATATGAGTTTTAAAATGTGACATTTCTTTGGAAAAGATTTGAATGCTAATCTAAATGTTTAAGGATTAAGTATTAGGCTAGAGCTCAGAATGAGATGAGGAACACAAAACATTAATGTGAGTTTTTAAAATATATATTAGAGGAAAAGAGGAAATAAATAAGGCCACTGTTGGATGAAGATGCTGTAATGTTAACAGATGTCTATGAAAAGATTATATATAACTACTATTTTCTTTGCTTTCATCAAGGAAAATGAGGTTTACACTTGAGAGTGTAGATCTTCTACAGTTGCAATAGAATTGAAGCCCCAGGTATATGAGCATATAGAAAAAGGACACTAAGCTATTTTAAACAAGTTTACCTCAGACTCAGATTAATTACATTTGAAGGAACTGAAATAATTAAAAAAATATAATTGAAGAGCTTTTATCTTAAAAAAATTAGGAATGAATTATTAAAAATAGGATCTTTGAGTAGTTACAAAAATGATAGCACTGGTCATTTGAAGCCAAGTACAGGTTCACTGACAACAAGACATGCCAAATAAATCTGATTTTCCTTATTTCAAGTGATCCTAGAATGATGATTCAGTAAACATCTTTGTCTCGATATTAATAAGAGATTTGACAAAATCTCTAATAATATCCTCTTGGGCAAGGCAAAGAATTGTAAACTAGATTACAACATACTTAAGTGAATTTGTAGCTGATCAAGTAACTGTATCAGCAGAGTATGGATATTGAGGTACCTAGGTAATACAGTAGAAAGAGAGCTAGATCAAGAAGCCTTGACTTTTAAATAAGAAGACCTGATTTTAAATCCTGACTTGGAGTTGGTTAGCTATGTGTCATTTAACTTACTTCTGCATCAGTTTCCTCATTTTTAAAATGCCTCAAAGTACAATAAATGTTACATAAAAATAGAAAATAAGATTTATAGGATGATAATACAATTCTCTTAGGAGTGTAATAAGTTCCACCTTTGAATAAAAATGTTCTAAACAGTAACATTAAACATTTATATTAACTAAAGAAGCATTATACGTCAGAAACCCACAAAACAATTTCTACTGCTTAAACATTAGTGATTCCTGCCTGAAAGTCTCTGTGGTAAAAATATACTCACCTCCCCTCTATATCAAAGCTTCAAAGATTCATATATTTAGAACCCTAAGGGATTTCAGATGCTATTAGGTTGTACCCCCTAATTTAACAAATGAGGAAACTAAGGCCCAGAGAGACTTGCCTGGGGCTCTACAGTAAGTGTGTGAAGCAGGATTTTAACTCAGGCTTTCATACTTCATGCCAAGCTCTCTAGTATATCGTACGGCCTCTCTTTGCCCTGTGTATTAGTGCTTTCCTTTCTCCCCCATTGTGTTACTTTTGGTTCTGTTCTTTATGAGACTTAATCTTACAGCTCATTTGCTAATCCATTGATTGATTCATCTATCACTACCTCCAAATTTTCATTATATGACATTAATTTACTAATATCTACTGTATATAATATACTGTATATAACTAGGTGTTATGACATATACAAAAATTCAATTCATTAAAAAAATAACAAAATTAAGTGACTAGTTTATGCAAGGCACTGAGGCTATAAAAGTGAAAACAACACATTCTCTGCTTTGAAATGGCTTACAATCTAACAAGTGAGTATAATGCAATATGAATGACAAAAGAGATAGGCTATTTTTTTTTTGTTATAAACATTTGAGGATTGAAACATAGCCTGCACCACTGGGAGCAGGGGGAGGGTGAGATGGAATCATTGAGGAAATGACCTCTGTGCCGGGCATTGAAGGAAGAACAAAATTTCAAGAATTGTAGTTTTCACAAGTAGGCTTTGAGAATTCGGAGGCAAGAGGATGCAGGACAAGATTACAAAATGTCCTACTTGAAGAAAAGGGTAGTGTAAAGTAAGTCTGAATATTTTTATTGATGGTAGATTGCAAAGAGGCAGTGATACAGTGGACAGAGCATCAGTCCTGAAGTCAGGAAGATTCATCTTAATAAGTTCAAATATGGTCTTGACTACTTACTTTCAGTGTGACCCTGAGCAACTCACTTAACCCTGTTTATCTCAGCTCTTTACTGGTAGAATGAGCTGTAGAAGAAAATGTCAAAGCATTGCAGTATCTTTGCAAAGAAAACCCCAATAAATAGTCAGAAACAACTGAAATGATTGAACAACCATAACAACAAAAAGAGATCATGGAAATCTTGATGTCTTAAATGACAAGCTAACAAGCTGGTGGTTTATTTCAAAGAGTTCATTTTATGTACAATAAGGAGTCATTTGACATTATTGAATAGTGACATGATCTGAATTCTATATTCAGAAGGTTAATGTGGTGCTTATATGTAGGATAAATTGAAGAGAAAGTAAATTGGTGAACTGGAAGCCAGTTAGGATGCAATTACAACAGTTCCATTATGAGATGAAAACCAAAAGAAGAATAGCAGCTCATGTGAATGAAAAGGAGATAAAGACAAGAAATATGGAGGAATCAGAATCAGTAGCTCATATATAGATATAAAAGAGAGAGCTAAAATGGACCCAATTAAAAAATTAGATTTAATCCTCAGCCATGCATGAGCATATGGGCATGTGCACACAAACACACAATTTACATATAAGTTACTGTCGATTTTACATATAGCATATATTTGTTTTCTTTTGTCTTGGTTGTTTGGTTGTTGTTGTTTTTTTTACATAGGAGGAAGAAAAAGGAAATTTGTGCGAGCAAAGCAGTATGAGACTGTTGTAAGATAAAAACGTCACATAAAAAGTACTAAGAGGGTCCCCTTTCAAAAGCAACTCAAAAGCAAGATCACTTAGTGAAGTAAAGGGAGATGCTTGTTGTCCATCAGCTCATTTACATATGACTGGTTTCAGGGTTTCAAAGAATATAGCTGAAAAATTCCAAATCAAAACACCGTTTAGAATATGAGGGAAATACATATTGTCAGTCAATAAGCATTTATTAAGTGACTATATGCCAAGAATTGTGCTAAGCACTAAGGATATAAAAAAAGACCAAGGACAGCCTCTCTCCCCCAAGGAGCTCACAGTGTAATGGAGTAGAAAACATGCAAATAACAGCATGCAAACTATATATGTGTGTATGTATATGCACATGCATATGCAAATATATTTATATACATATGTGTATATACACCTATTCATACACATATGTATGTACACATATATAGATATATGTAAAATATTTAATACAATATAGAAAACCATTATTTAGGATTGTGATATAGGAAATAATAGAAAAAAGGCACCAGCATTAGAGGTATTGGGAAAAACTTCCTGTGAAAAGTAGGGATTTATCTGGGATTTGAAAGAACTCAATGAAGCCATGAGGCAGAGGAGAGAAGGAATAGTATTCCAGGTGTGGAATGCTATCCAGAGATAGTCAATGAAAATTACAGAAACCAGGAGACAGAATGTCTTGGTTGAGGAATTAAAGAGACTGGTATCACTGGATCAAAGATTTGATGGGGGGGAAGGGGAGGTGTAGGGTTGTGTAAAAGAATGTGAACAGATTGTGTGTAGGGGGATGTAGATAATGAAGTGTTTTGGCTGACAGATTTTCTATTTCATCCTAAAAATGATAGGGAACCACTAGAATTTATTGCATAGGGAATGACCTGATCTATGCTTTAGGAAAATCATTTTGGCAGCTGAAGGAAGACTAGAAGGGGAGAGACTTGTGGTAGGAAGATGTGAGGTAAGGAAGTCAAGCACAAAGCTACTGTCAATATCAAAAGAAAGAAGGGGGGTGAGAGACAGTGAATAGTCAAAGATGATACTTGGTTTTTGAGGCTGGAGGACTAGGAGGATTATGGTATCCTCAGTAGTACAAGGGAACTTGGGAATAGGAGAGGGTTTCAAGGGAAAGATAATGACTTCATTTTGGGAAATGATGAGTTTCATATATCTGCAGGATATTCAGTTCAGGACGTCTGATCTGCAGTTGGAGAGGTGAAACTCAAAGTCTTCAGAGTGGTGTAAGTAGATTTGAAAATCATCAACAAAGGAATGATAATTGAATGCATTGGGAGTTGATAAAATCCCCAAGTAAAATCCAGTGTTAGAGCTGATAGAATTGTAGATTTAGATTTTTTCATCCTGAGTTACAGAAGGGTTGTTACTCAGGAGGAGTAATCAGAAGCTACAGCACACAAGAAGATGAAAAGCCAGAGATCAGAGGAATGAGAAGTCATAGTACCAACCTGAAAAGAAAAAAAAAAAAAAGAGGAGGCTGATGATGGAGACTCCCTCCCTGACACTTGAAAGAATCTGAGCAGAAGAAAAACAGAAGATAAAAGCATTTTCAGTCTGCTGAATCAGCAAAGAAAGCCAAGTGAAGCCTGGTCTGGCTTTCTAATTATAACTGCTCACTGAAAGAAGCCCAATCCATCCTGCTGTGTGAAAAGTAGGCTGAGTTTATTGCTTTCTTGGCCCATCTAGAACCTAGAGTTGAGAGAGAATTGAAAGACTATGCAAGTACTCTGGGACCTGATCCCAGGAAAGTAGAATCTGACTTGCTTAAAGTGCTGTCTGATCAGCAGTCAGATTCTACTTACCCTTTAGCCTGAGAGAAGAGAAATAATTCAAGGACTTGACTGTGTTGAATCCTACTGTCCTCTCTGTCTTGATAACGTGAAATTCCTCAGTTAAAGCTAACGGTTCCCTATGGCCTCCATGATCAAATACAAAATCCTCCATAACTTAAGCCCCTCCTACCTTTCCAATCTCCTTGCACCTTACTCCCAGACATATACTCTTTGAATGAGTTGCATTGACTTCCTAAATGTTCCATAAAGAAGACATTCCATCTTTCCACGACTGGTATTTTTTCTGGCTATCCTCCACACCTGGAATGTTCTTCCTCCTCCCCTGCAACTGCTGACTTCCAAGGTGAGGATCATATGGTCATAGATTTAGAACTTGAAAAGACTTCTGAGTCCATTTACCAAGTTCAGGATATTCCTCTGTGCCGTATTGAGTTGTCATCTTACTTTTAATGTACCTATCTGACAAAATCATGATTTGGCTTTTAAACAGTTAGCTGAAAGACTTTTTTAAAGCCATCAGCAAATATAGAATTTGGGTATGAACCTAACCTCAACTTCCTCATGACAACCCTTCAAATATCTCTGTTAATTTCCCCCATTAAAGCTTGTCCTCAAATCAAATAAGACCACATCCTTCAACTGATCCTAATATAAGTCCCCGCACAATCTTGGTTGTCTTTCTATAAATTCTTCCATTTCTAATGTCTCCTTATAATGTCAGTCAGTCAACAAACATTAATTAGGTACCTATTATGTGCAGACACTTTTAAAACTAAATAAAACACTCCAGGTATGATATAACCTTTTGTAGGATGCAATACGACTCTTGCTTCCTATGGTTATAACATGTTGGATACTGTGAGATTTGGGAATTTTGTTATGTGTTTTGGAAGTTACATCAAGTTGTCAAGTTTTACTGAGTTTGTATACAAATAAAAATGTTTTTGTATATATAATAGTCTAAGTACTTCTCCCTCATTCTATACCTGTGCAGTTAAATTTTATGTGGAAATAGAATCATTTATCCCTACTAAATTTCATCTTGTTTGTATAGCCACAGGAGTCACTATGAATTTTAGGGAAGTTGGGGTTCCCCTCCAACAGAACCATAGGGCAACTAGTTATCATTCACCCCTTACTTCACACTTGTGTTATGGGTATTTGGATATGGTCTTTAAGTATGGGTGTAACTACTAAGCTGCTCTCTTGTTTTGTAACCCCACTTACTGGTTCATTCCCTTTTCTCAATTATCAATTAATACAAAGTTTTCCTATTTTGATTACCCGTGTATTTGGCTTAAATAACAAGGTATTAAAGGACTCCTTATAATACAACTGAGCTTTTTACATGCCCCTTCAGAGAATGCTGTCATGATCCTCCATTTTGCTTCTTTAAGTCCCCAACTCTAACTTTATCTTTCTTCCAGCATCCTCACATGAGTTGCACCCCCTACCAAGGTGAACCCTGCCAATTGTGCTCCTGATCCCATTACCACCTGTTGAGTTTATCATGAACCTACTCCATGACTGTCTCTGTGTCTTTGACTCTGTCTCCTTTTCTCCTACCCCCAACTCTCTTCTTTACTCTCTCATCTCTTTAAGGCATTGTTGATTGGAAAGCATTCTAAACTTGAATTCAGGAAGACCTGTGTCTGAGTATAAGGAAGTCAAGATGTACAGGCTATTTATTCAATACAACCTTTCTTGATTCAGCACAATGAGTAGGCATTTTTAATTTCTCTCTTATTACTCATTAAGCAGGGCAAGTTATGACTGTTTTCATTTCTTCCTAATTTCAGGTAGAAGATTTCAGTTTCTCTGAAAAGCTTATTAAACTTGAACTAACTGAGTTGCTGATGAGCTACTTTCTGTTTTCTCAGTATAATGATAATAATTGATAATAAAAATAGCTAGCATTTATCTAGTCTTTTCATGACCCTGTTTGGGATTTTCATGGAAAAGATACTGGAATAGTTTATCATTTTCTTCTCCAACTCATTTTACAGATGAGGAAATTGAGACAAATAGTTTTAACTTACTGAGGTCACATAACCTAATAAGTGTCTGAGGCCAGATTTGAACTCAAAAGATGAGTCTTCCTGACTCGAGGCAGGGCACTTTATCCACTGTGCCACCTATCTGCCCTGTATTACAAGGTAGCTATTATTATTATTCTCATTTTATAGATGAAGAAACTGAGATTGAGAGATGAAATGGCTTGCTGAGGGCTATCCACCTTTTAAATGCCTAAGGTAGAATTCTAACTATGGTAATCCCTGACTCTAAGTCCAGCTTTCTATTCACTTAACCAGCTGGCTGCTTTTGTATTACAAAAATAGTATATCAAAC
Organism: Petaurus breviceps papuanus; assembly: GCF_028583685.1. Taxonomy (NCBI): domain Eukaryota; kingdom Metazoa; phylum Chordata; class Mammalia; order Diprotodontia; family Petauridae; genus Petaurus; species Petaurus breviceps. The sequence continues at coordinate 7,045,295 of NW_027187314.1, forward strand.
AACATATAGAACCTACATGTATAAAGAAAAGTTTTTGAAGAGAATAATGGGGGTAACCAAAGAGAGGAAAATCCTTTCCTGATCAGAGTGTGGAAGAAGGTTTCATGGAGAAGATTCACTTCGAAGGATGACAAGAAGACAGAGACATCTGACAAGGAGGACTAGTCAGTCAATAAGAATTTATTAATCAAAGTCTATGTGCTATATCCTGGAGTTGTAAAGAAAGAGAAGAACTAATACCTGCCCTCAGGGGGGTTATAGCCAAATAAAAGAGACAACTTACCAAAAATTGCAACTCAAAACTTAAATTAAAAAAAAAAATATATATATATATATATATATATATATGTTTTAACATGTAATTGGGAAAAATAAAATTTTATATATATAAAATCCATATACAGGATAAATAGGAAGTAATCAACAGAGGGAGGGCTCTAGAATTTAGATGGATTGGCAAAAGATTCCTGAAAATGTAGAATTTTCACCAGGACTTAAAGTAAACCAGAAGGCAGAGATTAGGAAGGAAAGCATCCCATGAATGAGGGATAATAGTGTCTTCACTAGTGGGATTGCTATCTGGGGTAGGCAAAGAAAAATTAGGGCTTTTTGCACCTCACTTTGTATACGTCTGTGTAAAGGATACCATCGGTAACTTTCTACTTGCAAATCACATGACCATTCAATACGAAAAAATGTTTTCAATATCTCCTATGGTCTACAATTTTATGGCAAACCTAGCCCTATAATGTCTTTAGAATTTTGTTCAGTTGAATGAATCCGTCTGTGCTCCCATTGAGGAAACTCTATCTACCAATGCAGGTTAGCCCTTTCTTTTAAAAGTTGCAATCTTAAATGCCTAGGGCACTGGGAGGTTAGGTGATTGTCCTGGGTGAGACAGTAGGAAGTGTCAGAGGTTAGACATAGTTGTTCCAATTCCCAGGCTTTTCTTCAATCTATAACACCATAGACCTCTCTCTCCTGAATATACCTTTATTTTTTTTAAAGCATATCCATTTTTATAACTCAACACTCCAAAAACATCTTTAATCAGTCTTGGGAAGTATATAACAACAGAGTATAAGACCAGTTCAAAGTCTGTGTTACAAATAATAGATCAGTCATGTTGAAGAGAAGTTTATCTTTCACTAATGAGGTTTCAAGAGACATACATACACATACAAAAAAAGGGAGGGGGGAAATTTCTATATCTTTTTCCGTGAGTTAATATTGGATAAATTCTAAAAATGTATAAGAAAACCTCAAGGACAATGTATTCCATTTCACTCCCTTATACAAAATAATCTGTCCATTCTGAAACACCATCCTCTTTTTTTATTGAACTTTAAAAGTGGAGGGTCATCAGATAAATATTACAGTGGTCTCATGATGCTGATGTCTCAATATCTTGTCTGTTAACCATCTCTTTGACACCTCATTGCTGATTGTAAGAATCTCTACCTTAGTTAATCCTTTGTAGATGTTCAATATTGAAATATTTTGAACTTCTTGTTTATTCTGAGGCACAATGTAGACCTGAGAATGCCAAATAAAGACAAGAAAGGTCCCTAAGCACCATGAATCTGTAGACAGTTGTCCCTGCTCCAAAAATCTTTGCTTAGATTCACAATGCTCTAGTGTTTCACACTAAGAGGCAAGTACAGGGTTAAAGACTGAATCATATTGCCATTTATTGTATTTGAATGTCCTATTTTCTCATCCCAAATCATTGTGACATTTCATTTTGTTCTGTACTTGTGATATCTAAAAAGTGAGTTCTCATCTGTGCCCAATCTTTACAGGGATTCTTATATACAGAGACCCTTCTAAGAGCACTTATCTGCAATTAGAGATACATTTTGATAGACAAGCAATAATGCCATGTGGTCGTGCACTGACTTGCCAAAGGATGATTTGCACAGATTTGGTTATTAGATTTCCACATAGAATACAGTGGAGTACACTGACATGGAGCCTAGTGTCATGGAAAGAGTGTCAGAGTCAAGAAATGTCGGTAATTATTCCACCTTTGATACTTGAATAAATGAGGTGTGAGCTTAGGCAAGTCTCTTTACTTCTCTGAGTGTTAATTCCTTCTTTAAAAAAATAATATAATGAACATGCACAAATTCCTTTCAGGATAGTTATTGGGAGAAAAGCTCTTTGTAAACCTTAAGGACTGTAAAAATATGAGCTAATACATTCACCCTGACAGATCTAGCACCTTCTATCTAGGAGAGAATTTTCCAAGATACTGATTAGAGTATGAGGATTGTTTAACTTTTTTTATATGGAGAAAGCAAATTAGAAATACATTTTAATTGAGTTTTATATAACAGTAAATTACACTGTTTCAAAATACACACCATTCTCCCTCCCCAGTCCAAGGATGAGAGACTGTACAACACAGTGAATGGAAGGCCAGTTTTGGAGGCAGGAAGATCTGAGTTCAATTCCCACTTGTACTTCTAACATGTACTTGTTTGATGTGATCCTAGGAAAGTTACTTAACATTTTAATGCCCCAGGAAACTCTCTAAGGTTTTAAATTGCAGAACAGTTGTCAATATGCATTAGATAAAAGAGTTTCTTCACTAGAAGTTTCCCTTGAATTAATTCATAGGAATAAAAAAGGAAGAATTCAACATCAGTTCTATTTTGTAAAGGTTAACTAGGACACAGAAAATAAAGGCAATGTCATACTAATCCAGGGTTAACTCTACATTTATATCTAATGGTAGTAATCAGGAGAAATCTCTCATTTGTTGAATTTATCCTTTGAGAGCTATCCCATGGACTGTGGTAATGGGCCTGAGTAGTATTTTTTTCAGTGGACCATATCTCCTCAGTGTTGAAGTACTGGAGCTTTGGATTGATGCAGCAATCATTAGTCTCAATGGACTCATTATTTGGGATGAGGGAGTAAATACCAGGCAACACATGTTATAATATGCACATACGTCTATGACCTCTTTATAAAGGGCATATGAAACCAGTCTCCTGGTTGGTCTTTGGATCTCTGTGATTGGAGCTGGGGGGGGGGGGTGAGGGGGAGATGGGAGGGAAGGTAGGAATGATTCTGAGCCAAAGAGGATAGGAGACTGAGGTAGGAAGGGCCAGTGCTTCAGTAAGCTTAGAAGAAAAGGTTAAAGTCTCAACATGTTTCTCTCTGTCTCTGTCTCTATTTCTGTCTATCTCTGTCTGTCTGTCTGTCTCTCACTCTGTCTCTCTCTCTGTGTCTCTCTGTCTCTCTCTGTGTCTCTCTCTGTGTCTCTCTGTCTCTGTCTCTCTGTTTCTGTCTCTGTCTCTGTTTCTCTTTGTTTCTGTCTCTGTCTGTCTCTCTGTCTCTGTCTGTCTGTCTCTCTCTGTCTCTGTCTCTGTCTCTGTCTCTCTCTCTGTCTCTCTCTCTCTGTCTTTCTGTCTCTGTCTCTCTCTCTGTCTCTCTCTCTCTCTCTCTCTGTCTCTCTGTCTCTCTCTCTGTCTCTCTCTCTCTCTCTGTCTCTCTCTGCCAAAGTTTCATTTTCTTCTGTTTGAATATAGCTGCTCTAACCTCTTTCTTCGATTTCCCAACAAGGAATAAAGAATATATCTTCCTTCTCTCCATCAGAAGATTTAGTTTGTTATTGTTGGGGTGTGTATGCATGAACATTTGTGATAAGCATTTTTTTTAGTGTAGAGGAATTAAGTAGCTGTTATGTACTCAACATTTAAGTAACATTTCAAGAAAGAAACCTATTAATCTCTTTTGGAAAATCCTAGATATAAATCAAACCTGAACTTTATTTTAAGTCATTTTCCCAGGGATAAATTTAGTTGAAGTATAGTAGCCAAAGAGTATGAGAAAATCCTCATCTTCCCCCATAGGGCTGAGCTTCCACTATTATTCAAACTGGACTGTGTGAATAAGGACTTTTGGGGAGACCTCTGCCTGGGCTAGTCTAGATCTGTAGGGGGCATACAGGGAAAAAACCTCTCCTCCAGGTCCCAGTACCTTCTAAATTATCCACCAGGTACTTCACTCCCCTCCTATCTTTGCTAAAATTACCACTCTTGGTCACCAATGAATTAGATAACAAAGTTGTGAACACGGTCAGCAGAAGTGCTAAGTTAAGATAAAATCTACCTGATGCTTAGGAGCTGGAGTTATAACTAAGTCACGTGTTAGAGGAGGCACTGGATTTGGTATTAAAAAGACCTGAGTTTAAAGCCTGCTTACGACACTTGCTGTCTGTGTGATCCCAGACAAGTCGGTTTATTCATCTATAAACCTTGAATGTTAACAGCACTTATCTCACAGAGTTGTTTTGAGAATAAAATAATACAGTGTTTGAAAAGTATTTTTAAACCTTTTTTTTTTAAAAGAAACAAATAGGCTTAAGTAATATAATTGTTTTAAAAATCCTGGTGTGTAGTGTTTTAATAAGATTTACTGAGTAGAAAATGCAGTTTCAATCCTCAAGGAATGAGGTACAGGAGGCACAAATTTCAATGAGTTTGACAGAAGCAAGGCCTAATGGTTGTTGGTTGCTTTGTAGAGGACTAAGTGAGAATAGCAGGAGATGGCAGCAATAGGGGTAGAGTGATGGGCAGGAACAAAAGAACAAACTTTATCTGCTTCATTAGGTCTTCTTGGCTTGGTCTTCATCAAACCACCAGAAAAATCCCCTATATTCACAAGTGAATTAGCTGCTTTGATAAGCACAGAAAATCACTGAACTTTTTCAAAAATATTTGGTGACTGCTAATTCAACTTTTTCATGAGTTTTGCAGATATCTTATTAGAAGCAGAGTTTAAGTGCTTATAATGTTCACTTTTCACTTTCCCTCCACCAAGTCTCTGGAATAATAGGAAATGGCTCTTCAATAAGTTCAGGTAGTCCTTAAGTACCTTAAAAAAAAAAAATATATATATATATATATATATATATAAAATCATGGTTTGCATGATCTGAAAACATTCAGCTCTTCGAAAATGATAACCTAGAGGTCATCTCATAGCAAGTGACCTTTGTGTGCCACATAGCTTAAGCTTTGAAAAATTCCTGTATATTTTTCTGTAAAATATTCATATACCAGGCCTGGAAGTATAATTGCTTGATAAAATTCTAGGGAGGAGAGAATAATAAGTATAGATAGATAGATAGATAGATAGATAGATAGATAGATAGATAGATAGATAGACAGACAGATAGATAGACAGACACACACACATGCATACATATATGTAGGTGTGTATATGTGTATATGTATTTTTTTCCTCACAGAAGTTCTCAGAGGCAGATTTTATGTTTTCTCCCATTGATGACTAAGAATTGGAAATTGAGGAGCAGCCAGGTAGCACAGCGAGTAAGAGCACTGGCTCCAGTGTCGGGACGACCTGGGGATCGAATCTGGGCTCTGACACTTAGCACCCACCCAATTGCTTAGGGGTGGCCAGCTAGCTCAGCGAGTAAGAGCGCTGGCTCCAGTGTCAGGATGACCTGGGGATCAAATCTGGGTACAGATACTTAGCACCACACCCAGAAATAATTGGCCATGTAACCTTGAGCAAGTTTCTTAACCTTGATTGCTTAAAAAGAATTGGAAATTGAGGGGACGTCTGTCAATTGGGAAATAGCTGAACAGTTTGTGGTATATGAATGTAATGGAATGCTATTTTGCTATAAGAAATGATGAGCAGGTGGAATTGAGAAAAAACCTGGAAAGACTTAGGTGAACTGATGCTGAATGAAGTGAGCAGAACCAGAAGAATATTGTGTATAGTAACAGCAACATTGCGTAGTGATCAGCTTTGATAGATTTAGTTCTCAGCTATACAGTGGCCTAAAACAATTCCCAAAGACATATGATGGAAAATGATATCCAGATCTAGAGAAAGAACTATGGAATCTGAATGCAGATGGAAACATGGTAGTCACTTTTTTTTTGGTTTTGTTGTTATTTTTTTCCTTGTGGATTTTCCCTTTGGTTCTTACTTGTTTTAAATTTTATTCATTTATTCTTTATTATTTTATTCTGTTCCTGAAACATTTATTTGTTTTATACTACATGACTAATATGGAAATATATTTAATGTAATAGTGTGTGTATAAAAAAGGAAGGCTCAGAGAAGTTAAGTAATTTATTCAGTCACTATAAAGTGTTAGGGGTAGGAATGGACCACCCCAACACCAGGTGGCACTGTGTTATTTTGTCTCTCAATCACTAGGTCTGTGGTATCACTATAAAAAAATTCTTAGAAAAATGTCCAAAAAAATGTCAAAAATGAAAGTTAACTTGGTTAGTTGCATATGCAATAGACTAATGAGAGAGGTCAAGGTATTGAATGAGCTACAATGTAGAAAGTTTTATTAAAGGTTATTGGTTTGTTTTTTTTGTTTGTTTGTTTGTTTTCTGGACTAAATACTTAGCAATATCTATAAAAGATCAGCAAGCAGAGAGAAAACAGGAATAACTGAACAACTTCTGTGCAGTTACCATGGTATCGTGAAAAGAACGCCAGAACAGAAGCAAATCACCTTCTAGGCCCAACTCTGCCAATTATTAGTTATGTGAACCTGAGAAAGTGTAATGTAATGCCAAGGAAAGACAACTTCCTAAGGTTCAGAATACCAGCATAGGTGCCCTCCATTTTATTCAGTGACAAACCAAGAACAGAGAAGATCAAAACATGACATCATTCCAAATACAGCATTTACTAAGTGTGATTAAATAATCTCCAAGTACTACCCCACCCCCAGGACCTTCCAATCATTCAATCAATTACAAAGTCTCTGTTCTAAATACTTCTCCACCCCTAGGCTATACCTTAATTAAGTCCACCACAAAGCCCCTCTTCTCAAATGGAGATTAGTTTCCAAACATAAGGTCAAAAGTTCCCCACCCCTGGATCACAATTGAATCTACCCCAGAGTTGCATCAAGTTTAAACACAGCACTTAATACCCAAATGGAGCTCTTTTCTTCATCTTGACATGAGGCAAGTTCTCAGCAATCTTAGTTCCTGGGGAGACAAGGCTTAGCAAGGCCATAAGATACATTGCCAGTCCCTTCATGAATTCATCCTCTGTCTGTAGAACAGTCCTAGAACCCCTGAACACATTAGCAAAACCCTCTCCCAGGATTTCTGTAAACATACAACAAGAAAATCCTTCTTCAGGGCTTCCGAACCAACAGAAAGGTTCCCAGACCCCTGCAACAACAGCACTGTCCTTCACCAGTGGACAGTATTCACTCTGTCTGCAGGACAGTCTCCAGACCCCTGCAACAACAGCGCTGTCCTTCATCAGTGGACAGTATTCATTCTGTCTGCAGGACAGTCTCCAGACCCCTGCAACAACAGCACTGTCCCTCACCAGTGGACAGTATTCACTCTCTGTCTGCAGGACAGTCTTAGGGCTTCTTAACCAAATGCCAGGTTCCAGGACTTCTTCAACAGGACAGTCTTTCACCAGTGGACAAATCTGGCAAAACAACATCAAAACAGACAGACAAAGTACCAGCAAAACAGCCATGTCTCCTCAGTCCTTGGCAGCTCAGGGGGCAGGTCTCAAAAGTCCAGGGCAATTCAAAGCAGCCACCAGCAATTCTCTTAGTCTCTCTCTCTCTCCACGAGGTGCTGCTTCCAAAAAAGATCTTCCGCCTCTCTCTTGTCCCTCCAAATCTACGTCACCAGCTCCTCCCAGTTCAGGACTTTCTTTTCACATCAACAAGCCCATCCCACAGGTGGGATTAACAAACTCTGGGTTTTAACACAATCAATTTGAAAACCAAGCCAATACAGGAGAATCTTTAATTGCCATTACTATCACAGAAAGTGACAGCACACTTTCTGATCTTCAGTTTCTACATTCATCAAATGCAAATGATATTTGAATGAGAGGATAATTTTCTTAAGGGTCTACTGCATAACATACATGAAGCACTTTATATAATAATATTACTATTGTTAAACTAGTAATAAACTCTATTGGAAGGTTTCAAATTGCCTGCAAAGGAGAATATCTGTTTTTTTTCTGTGCTCTAATATGAGATATCCTTGGATCCTCTGGCCAAACAATCATATAATCTTTCTTCATTGATTCGTGATACAGCAGGTTTTTCATGATGATCCCATTATGGTAAGAGTGAATTGCATATATGAAAACTTTGATTTAAAGAAGACAGTTCATTTCTACATTGTCATTGTAGATTTTTTTTAATTTAAATTTTTCTTTATAATTGTTGGACTTGTGATTTTACTGCTATGAAAAACTGCTGTTGAACTAGAGTTCAAGAATACTAATGATGAAGAGTGCTACCCACTTCTTAACAGAGAGGTGATAGTCTTACGATGCAGAATGACATATACATTTTGAACAAGAAAAATGTGGGAAAGAGAGAGAGAGAGAGAGACGGAGAGACAGACAGAGAGAGACAGAGACAGAGAAAGAGAGAGAGACAGAGAGAGAGAGATGTAATAGGGAAAAAAAAGGATTCAAATAATGTGCAAAATATTTCTAAACTTTAAAAAAAGAAATTTAGCCATGTGACCTTGGGAAAGTCTCTTAACACCAATTGCCCCTCCAAAAAGTGAAAAAAAAAACCAGAGATTTAGTTTTTTATTATTATTATTACAAGTAGGATAGATTTGAATGTTAAATATTGAACTGATTATATATGTACAATGGAAAGGAAGCTCTATATCACAGAAATCAGCAGAATGATCATCTCCATCTATTCTACAATGTATATGTAGATGCTGAATTATTTTTCGACTTTTATTAAGCTTGGAATTTTATTTTGAAAAAGAAAGAAAAAGAATATTTCCGGCAAGAAAAGTTCCTCTATCACTTCAGATCAGCAAAGTGTTCTACAGCTTATACTCTTAGAGAGATGTTTAAGTCACTAAAAAGTAACTTAGCCAGGATCACATAGTAAACATATGTCACAAGCAGTTATTTTCATTGACTTCTTCCTGACTTCAAGTCTAGCTCTCTATACACTATACCAAACTGCCTCTGTTGTTGTTATTGCTGTTGTTTGCTTCTGTAATGGGAATGCAAATTTGGAAGATCTTCCCTGCCCCTAGGCTAAAGTGCACCTGAAGCCTGGGGTGGGAGGCTTGTTTTTCAGTAGATACTTCTTGATTGGCCAGTGAGTCAATAAGATTGTTACATTCTCTGAGCCAGAAGAAGGCTATATAAGCCCTGATGTATAGCTTTGTTTTGGGGGCTCACTTTGAGAAGTGTTCTGTGATTTGATCTGTATTCTGGAAAGCCGTTGTCCAGGGCCCCCCCGGCTTTGAAAAACCCAGATGTTGACTGGGTATGGATGTAATGGTTGGACAGTTTGGAAATCTGTCTACTTGATCTGTTTCTGTCTTGATAATTCTGCCTGTATATTCTGAAGTTCAGGGTGCTGACCTTTTCCCCTGAACAAGGTAAACGATATATGTCTGACTGATTAAAGTAAGCTTGTTAACCCATTTTGAGTTGCTTTCCTTTAACAAAGCAGATCCAAGAACCTGTGGTGGCGGCAAACCCTGAGGATGCCGGGGTGCTTGCTGCTACAGCTTCTTCAACTGATTTCTTCCCTGTGGGAAACTATTTGTGTGAAGAAAAAAAAAGGAATCCTCTACTGTTGGAAATCAGCAGTGTGCCTAAAGCTCATAATCTTAGAGAGTTGGGCATGAAAGGCTAAGTGATTCATCTAAGGTAATACAGTTTACTATACCTCAGATGGAGGACTGGAACCCAGGTCTCCTTAACTTTAAGATGGACACTCCATTGAGCATAATATACTGCTTCTCAACCAGAATATTATTTAAGAGAAACACTAAATTTGGGGTGGCTAGATGGCACTGTGAATAGAGCACCAGCCCTAGAGTCAGGAGGGCCTGACTTCAAATTTGGTCTCAGACACTTAACATTTACTAGCTGCGTGACCTTGGGCAAGTCACTTAACCCCAACTGGCCTGCTTTCCCCCCTCCAAAACAAAATAAACAAAAAAAATAAAAAAGAGAGAAATAGTAAATTCACATCAGAATCATATTAAAATCCAATAAATAAGTACAGAGTGTATTTTTCAACTTTTAGGAATAAATTACAACTTTCAATTACCAATGTGGAGAAAAGGTTTGTTTTCTGCCTGATGTATTTTGTTGAAGACAATTGCTCCCCATTATTAATTATTTAAATTATATTTTTGTTCAAAAACTTTGTGACATATATCCCATGCAATAGTAGTCATTAATCTTTTATTTGTATGAGCACCCTGTTTATAACATACAAAACTTTTTCACCTCAACACATGAGAGTGATTTTGTGATTAATAGCCTTTGAAAAAGTGGGATGGCAAAAAGATTTTATGAATTCAGTAAAACTTTTAAATGACTTTTTATTTTATTTATCAGTTAAGTATAATGGAAAGGATATTGAACTTGGCATGAGAAGTTCAGTCTGAAGCCTATCTCTGACACTGAGGTTTTAGTTATGATTACAGGTGTTTTGATTAAGAAATTTCATTGAGATTCAGTTTTCTCATCTGGAAAATGGGGGTAATGTTAGCTGTAGTGCCTGTGTCACAAAATTTTTGTGATGATAGAAAAAAGATAATTGTAGGAAGACAGTAAAAGGGGTTTATGGGTATCAGATGTGCATAATACAATGACCTTGACTATCCAGCTTATCATTTGTTCTCAAGAAAATTCATTTCCATGCTCAACCAAAGAAGACCTTGAGAATGTAAACTGAGTTAGAATGTGAACTTTAGTAGAGATTGTTTCATCCTTTGTATTTGTACTTCTAACTCTGCCCTTTTTTTAATTGTTTTGTTTTGTTTTCCCCTTCCATTTGACCTTGTGCTAGCAAGAGAGCTTAAAGAGCTCTCTGGATCTAAACATCTTCTCTTATAAAAAACTCATTTATAGTCCTAATTCATTAGACTGAATCATGAATATATTTTGTTGGACCTAAAAAAATGGCAATGTTTGGTATAAATATAATTTATAGTATGAATTTTGCAATTAATCTTCATCCTGCCTCCCCTCCCTGCCCCTACCCACCCCCCACACAAACACACACTTTTCACCAGGGACCATCCCTAACCCTAACAGGTTAAGGATGACCTGCCTTAGAGTATTAGATCAGATCAATAAATGGATGAAAGAGGGAAAGAGAAGAGCCTGTTTCTAGCTTCTCTACCTCATCCTCAAAGCTTTCCTGACCTTGTCTATTCACAGTTCTCTTTCTCTCCATCAGTTATATCTGGCTTCAGTCTAGGTCTATGATAATGAGGAGAGGGGTAAGTATGAGTCATCCTTGAGGGAAAGTGGGATTAGAAATAGAATGGAACCAGGAATGACTGTAGATGCTTAGTAGAGTTGAAGAATATCTATACTTTGGGAGTATGTGGATGAGCTGGGGACAGTGGGAAAGGAAGGTGAACAATAGGGAGTAGACACAAGCTGATAAAAGTAGGAACAAATAAGAGAACTGTATGTTCTTTTAGAACAATTTCTGAATCCTATTTAATATTATGTCTCCAGTGTCTAGAGCATGGCAAATGCTTCATAAATGTCTTCTAAAGAGAAACAAAACTGAAATGACACAAGGGGCATAGCATTGCGCAGGAAATCACTCTCAAGGAAATACTCAGGTTCAGTTGTTAGGCCCGAATGAGGACTCAGCAGTTCAGCAGACATTAATCACAGAGAATCCTGTTTTTCTATAAAGAATAGGGTTAACATGTGGAGAATTTTTAGAAAGACGATATTTTCAAATAAAATTTTCTTCAGAAACATAGATATTTTTGTAGTGGTTATTTTAGACTAGTTTTAGAAACCCTTTATCCCCATTTTGCATTGATGTAAATGTATTAATACTGTTTAATGTGATTCATGTCCAGATATTTTAATGCTGAAGAGAAAGGAATTGTAAACATATTTTGCATTTTGAAGTGACACTGATGTAATTGCTAAGAACCATTTTGTGCCATAAGCCACAATGAGAGTTATGTGGGTGCATGGAAGAGGAAATGAAAAATAAGATAAATGACCTAGAATGTGTGGGCAAAATTCATTCTAAAATATTAAGCAAATGGCAAAAGAAAATGATGACAAAAGAAAAGTACATTCCTTTGTTTATCATACTGTAAAAATTGTATGAATGAATAAAAATCATTTTATTAGCTATTAACTATGTACCAAGCACTGTGCTCAATGTGCAACATAGGAAAAGCAAATCTAGACTGCTCTCAAGGAGTGCACTCTCTAACGAAGGCATGGTCTGGGAGGGAGATAATATTCCAGCTAAAAGTCAGAAAGCAATATCAGAAAATGGGAGGAAAATAAAGAAAGTTTCATAGCATTGAATATGGGGTTTTGCACAATGTATACAATTTTGTTAATGCCAAATTTTGACACCTTTTCTTTTTATATTATGGTCATTGCTGGATAGAACTTACAAATATCATTTAAATAGTCCTTATTTATACCAATAAAATAAGTAAAATCAACAGCTTGATATTTCTAATAGCATGTACAATATTCTATATATTCTCCTATTCAATGTTTATTGAATTGGAATATTAAAAGTGAAGGAAGGTTTTCTCTATGGATAAGTATTCAAAGGCTATGAATAAACTATTCTCAGAATAAGACCACAATACTATCAAAGTGGTTGCAGAAAGACAAACACATTACCCCTTAAAGAGATTGAAGAAAGAGAAAAAGGAACAAAAAAAATTAAAGGAGTGCCCATTAATTGGAGACTGGCTAAACAGATCATAATGGGTTTTTTCCTTGAATTTATTTATTTTTAGTTTTGAACATTCATTTTCACAAGATTTTGAGTTCCAAATTTTCTCCCCATCTCTCCCCTACTCCCACCCCAAAATGACAAGCATACTGATTACTCCTTCACTCTGTCTACCCTCTCATATTTCCCACTCTATCCCTCCCCTTTGCCCCTTTTTCCATAATTTCTTGTAAGATAAGATGAATTTCTATACTTGCATATCTTATTTCCTGGTTGCATGTAACATTTTTTTAATGTTTGTTTTTAGCACTTTGAGTTCCAGATTCTCTCCCATCTTTCCTCCTCATCCATCCCCCACTGGGAAGACAAACAATTCAATAGAGGTTATATATGTGTAGTTATGCAAAACATTTCCACAGTAGTCATGTTGTGAAATACTAACTATATATCCCTCCATCCTATTCCATCCCCCCCCCATTTATTCTATGTTCTCCTTTGACCCTGTCCCTTTTCAAAAGTGTTTGCTGCTTGTGAAGGCCAACCACAAGCACCTTTACAAAGGACTGCTTCTGTGAACAGTTTTAAAGTTTCTGATTACACAGTATATTAGACGCTCTATTCAGTAACAGACTAAGACAAAACATTCACAGAAATCAAAGTACAGCATTCACAGGTTTATAACTTAACAACTTATCACTAAAGTGGCCACATAGTTTTCACCAAAGTGGTCACATAGTTGTAAGCAAAAGATAACATTCATTTAGTAAGAATTGAATCATTCAATAACTCCTTAATTCAATCATCCTTAAGCAGGCAAGCCTTCTTAATTGACACAAATACCCAAGGAGAGGTCTGTTCATCTTGAAGTGAGGCAGGCTCTGAGCTTCCATGGTTCCTCTTCATCTTCCAACCCCAACTCCTGTCCTAATCTATCCAACTGCCATCTGGGTCCAAAGGCAGACAACTCTCAGTTCTTTGTCCAGATTCTTGAGCAATTCCTGTTCCATATTGAAGCTCACAGTGTCTAGTCCACCTCAAGTCCTTCACAGTTTCTGTTCCTGGTAAGATAAAGCTTAACAAAGCCACAGTAACATCCATATACTTTGCTGGCATCCTCATCAATTCACTTTCTGCCTGAGAAATCAACATAGATCCAACAACAATGTCAGAGACAAAGTGACATCAAAACAAAGTACTGGCACCACAGTCATGCTTCCTCCCAGTTCTCCTTTCTTCTCATCCCTCATTTCTTGTCCCCGGCAGTAATGGCTGGCTCTCAGAAGTTCTCAGTAGCTCCAACTGGCCTTCAGAAGCTCTCAGCAGCTCTCAGAAGAAGTTCTGCCAGCACAAGTCCTGTTTTTAAAATCTTCTCATTTCTCACTTCTTCTCAATCCCTTTCTCAGTTCTTCCCAGTTCTCTTCTCATTTCTTACCTCCTCAGCCTCCATGCTGCTTGCTCCCAGAAGTTCTGACCTCTCTAGCTTGGGCTTCTCCTTATATATGGTATTAGCTCCTCCCTGCCCCACCGCTTCCTGTTACATCAGCAAGTCCATCAAACTGTGGGATTTACAAGTTCTGGGTCTTAATACTTAACACAATCATGAGCTTGGAACTAAGTGCTAAGTACCTGTTTGCTTGCAAATACAAGGGGCAAGGAAGATCCTCAATTTCCCATTCTCATTATACTTCTGACTATTCCCTCCCCAAATCTACCTGTCCTTCTTTTATACCCCACTCTTATCCCCTTCCCCCCTAATTTCCTGTAGGGTAAGATACTCAGTCGAGTGTGTATGCTATTCCCTCATTAAGCCAAATCCAATGAGAGTAAGGTTGACTCATTCCCTTTTACCTACCTGCTGTTCCATTCCAATGTAACAGCTTTTGCTTGCCTCTTTTATGTGAAATAATTTGCCCTATTCTATCTCTCCCTTTCTCTTCCCAATATATTCCTCTCTCACCTCTTAATTTTATTATTTAAATATCATTCCTTCATAGTCTACTCATCCTGTGCTATCTATGTATACATGTACAGACACAAATGGGTATATATATATATATGTGTGTGTGTGTGTGTGTGTGTGTGTATACATACACACATATCCACCTATACATATATATATATATATATATACACATATATATTCCCTTCAATTATCCTCATGCTAAGAAAAGTCTCATGAGTTACAAATATCATTTTTCCATGTAGAAATGCAAACAGTTCAACTTTAATGATTTCCTTATAATTACTCTCTACTGTTTACCTTTTCATGCATCTCTTGCTTCTTGTATTTAAAAATCTTTTTTTTTTCTGTTCAGCTCTGGTTTTTTTCATCAAGAATGCTTGAAAGTCCTCTATTTACTTGAATATCGATGTTTTCCCCTAAAGTATTATACTCAGTTTTGCTGAGTAGTTGATTCTTGGTTCTAATCCTAGATCCTTTGACCTCCAGAATATCATATTCAAAGCTATTTGATCCCTTAATGTAGAAGCTGCTAGATCTTGTGTTATATTGATTGTGTTTACACAATACTTAAATTATTTCTTCCTGACTGCTTGTAATATTTACCCCTTTACCTTGCAACTCTGCCTGCCTCAGAACTGTGAGGAGGAGCGCCACTCCAAAGCCTCAACCAGCTCTGTCAAGCTAATGCTCCTGACCCCAGGACTGTCACCCAAGACTTGGAACCAAGATCCAAGCATGGCAAAGCAAGAGAATCCCACCTTAGCTGCAGAAAAGAGATTTCTGTAATTGCCCTCCGGTCAGCCACTTGGTCCCTCCATATTCTGTGGGCCTAGCTATTTGGAAGCAGATGTTGAGGGAGCAGCTGCAGCCACAACCACCTCAACTGCCCTGGGGAAAGGGGATGGACCCTGCTCTTCTCTCACCCAAGATCAGCAGAGTTCCCCCACCGACCTTTAAATTTCTCTTTGGTGTTTGTGGGCTGAAAAGTCAGGAAACCATCCCAGCTTCCAGAGATTCAATCCCCTGAGGTCTGCTCTGGGGTCTGTGCCCCAGGTATATGCTGGCCCAGCCCAGTGTAATAGACCCTTCCTGTGGTTTTCCAGACTGTCCTCAGCTAGAGACACATTTCCCTCTGTCATTTTGTGGGTTCTGCAGCTATAAATTTTGTTTAAGGTAACTTTTTGCAGATATTTGAGGTAAGCTGGGACAAGCACAAATGAGTTCCTGCTTTTATCCCACCATCTTGTCTCTGCCCTGATCATAATATCTGTATTTAGATTATGTATGTAATCATGAGATGCCTCATGGATAGAATGCTGGATTTGGAGTCAGAAGACCAAGGTTCCAGTTCTGTCCTTAACATATCTATCACCATGGGTAAATCCCTTAACCCCTCATTGTCACTAGAAAGTTCTCTTGGACCAGTTGTTGATTCACAATGGTAGAATTGGCACATGGATTTTCTGTCCTTGAAATTCTCTACTCTCTGTGTGTGAAAAAGAAAAAGAGAGAAAGAGAGAGAGAAAGAGAGAGAGAGAGAGAGAGAGAGAGAGAGAGAGAGAGAGAGAGAGA